>NC_066532.1:19550126-19662626 GCF_024679095.1 Eriocheir sinensis | reverse complement strand
GTGAGGAGGATAAATTCATGATAAAGTTCATGCGATACAAAGTAATTTTTTGACAGCACAAAAACTAGCTATGTACAGTTAAGATTAGCCATAGCTTAACTTTACTAACATAATCCGTGCCGCAAATGTTGGTTTTATAATAAACTTCAAACTTCGAACCTAACGGAAAGACAGAAAAGAGCGTAGGGATAAAAGAAGTCTGAAAATGGCCATAAATCAACTATATGGACCTTATTCGTTTCGCAAATATAAGTTTGATTAATAATTCAATATACGGCTCAGTCTCGTCTACACGGCCGCGCTATGCATAGAGGTAAAAGAAGGCTGAAAACGGCCATAAATCAACTTTAGCAGCATAATTCGTGCCACAAATATAGGTCTAAGAAGTTAATACGGCCAAAATACGACAATTTAGGTTTAAGAAGTACGACAGTAGACTGGCTGGCGGCTGGTCACGTTAGAGCAGGAGTGCCAGATTGCCTTACACAGCCTCTTATATTTACAGAGTTCCGACCCAAAAACAGTCTCCTGTACCCCAATAATAAGATTATTATATGATCATTGTTGAAATCATTAATTCCTGATGTTCTTTGGCAGTAATTAAGTGTTAAGGTGGTCTGGGTACAACAATCTGGCATAGCTGCGTTAGAGGGCGCTGGCGGTGGTGGTGTTGTAGGAATCAGCTCGCAGGCGGAAAATAGCTCGCAGAAAGAGATCCAACTTGCTTATTTTTCCTTTATTTCACTCACCGCCATCGTTTAGTTGCTCCATTTCGGCTCCGATACATGGCACAAGCATCAGAGCAGCACTTTAAATCAGGAGATGGCTTAATAACAAACAAATAAAGAAGATTTAAAACAGAATTACTCTACGTTGATGTTCACTCTATTCTTGCCTATTTGGTGTGCTGCTATAGCCAGTATGTTCTCTTAACTGCAATATCAACCATTATAAGGGTCACACGTGGACAAGCTAGAACAAAATAAGATAATTTGATAGGTTTTCCTGATGATCTTGGGCTCGGTCTTGGCGTAGTGCCCTAGTGCGCATGCGTGGTGGACATGAGCGCGAGTTATTTCCGCGGGGAGGTATTTCTCGCAACAGCGGGTGAGAGCGGGCGCGAAACAGCTCAGTCAGCGTGGCTTTCATTTACCCGCTGGAAATACTTACCGCCGCACCGCTGCCGGCCACGTGGAGGCAGAAGAAACCCTGCAGCCATGTGACTCCATTAACACTCCTCTAGCTGGTGAGAAATAACCATGGGCGCCGAAAAGCGGGGTTGAATAGGCCTACTTCCCCCGCCGTCCCCAAGTTCTAACCCACGTGTTCCCCAAAGCCAAAATTTACTTCATATTTCAACCCCATTTTTGCGCCTTAATACTTGACCCCAACATGTCAGCCTTTGTCCACGAGGTATTTAGTGCATTAGGAGTACTGTTGCTCAAGGGTTTGATTAATGGCGGTGTATAAGGCGAGGAAAAAGTAATCTGAAGATGGTGAGGTGGAAACAGCTGATGGGCTTACGAGTGACCGGCTCCCGCCATGCCCAGCCTTGCCCAGCCATGCCCTCGTCTCCTTGCCCTATGCCCTTAATGCCATGCCCCAGGTGACCTCTAGCATGTCAAAACTAACAAGCCTAGCTCTGTGCTTCGTCTCATACCCATATCAACCTTGCCAAACGAGTTCTGAGCTTGGAAATGGCAGATAAATGTGGTTACCATGCCCAACCGTGCCCAGCCATGCCCTGTTCTCCTTGCCCTGTACCCATAATGCCATGTCCCTGCCGACCTATGCCCTGCCAGAACTAACAACCCTTACCCTGTGCTTCATCCCATACCCATATCAACCCTGCCAAATGTGCCCAGGCCTAGGAAATGGAGGTGAAATGTGGTTACTATGGAGCTGAACCCATGCCCACTTCTCCCGACTTTTACCCATAATGCCATGCCCCTGGTGTCCTGTACCCTGCCAGAACTGATATACCCTGCCATGTGCGTCCTCCCATGCCTATAAATCCCATGCCAACTGTGTCCAAGCCTAGGAAATGGTCGTAAAATGGGGTTACTAGGGACTTGAACCCTCTGCCCACTTCTGTTCGTCCTGTACCCACAATGCTATGCCCTCAAGGCCCCATATCATGCCCCAACTGACATTCCTAAGCCAGTATTTCCTCCCATGCCCACAATTCCTCTGCTATAGGTGTCCAGGGCATAGAAATGTTAGTGAATAATGCTAAATGTGGCATACCCAGCTTTACCCACAATGCCATGCCCTCAAGACTCCATATCATGCCCCAACTGACATTCCTAAGCCTGTATTTCCTCCCATGTCCCTAGCAGTCTTTCTATGGGTGTACAGGGCTTGATGTGGCATACCCAGGTCTTTGTTGCCTATACCCACAATGCCATGCCCTCAAGACCCCATATCATGCCCCAACTGGCATTAATAAGCCAGTATTTCCTCCCATGTCCCTAGCAATCTTATTATGGGTGTCCAGGGCATGGGAATATTAATGTACAGGGCTTAATGTGGGATACCTAGGTCTTTCTTACTTATACCCACAATGCCATGCCCTCAAGGCCCCATATCATGCCCCAACTGACATTCCTGAGCCTCCATTTCCTCCCATACCTCTTAAATTACTACCAAATGCATCTAAGTGAAGGAAACTAAAGTGGAGTGTTGTCACCTTGTCCTGCCCACCCATGTCCACTTTTCCCATGCCCTGTGCCATTATGCCATGTCCCTGGTGGCCTTTACCATGCCCAAACTGAATTTCCTAAGCTTATAGGTAATGCCATGCCTATAAATGCCTTTCTAAATATGTCTAGGGTATGGGAAGTAGAATAGTTACCATGTCCAACCTAGCCTTTTCCATTTCCCATTGCCCTGTACCCATAATGCCATGTCCAAACTGACTCTCCTAAGCTTATAGTTAATGCTATACTATGTGTCTAGGGTATGGGGATTTTAGTAGAATTCTGTAAGTCTCCCCCTTGCCTATGTCCTCCTCCTCCTCCAATACATTATTTATTTACTGGACTTTATTTTTATTTTTTTTCTTCTGAGTTTTTTTTTTCTCTCGTTGTTGACTTGTACGATACGCGTCATGCTTTAGCCACCCAGGGTCAGTCCTCACAGCAGCTCTCTCTCTCTCCCTCCGGCGCAGGTAATGGTGGAGGGGCGGAGCGGTGGCAGCAGTAGCAGTAGGGGGCGGAGGCTCTGCCATGGCCGGGGCGGTGACGGAGTTTGTGCAGGGATGGAACGTGGCGCAGACCCTCGGGGAAGGCGCCTTTGGGGAGTGAGTGTCCAGCCTGTGTGTGTGTGTGTGTGTGTGTGGAATGAAGGCTTTTTTAATCTTATTTTCCTGTGTTTCTGTTTTTTTATTATATATATATATTTTTTTTTCCTTTTTTTCCTCCCATCATTTTTTTTCTTGTTTACATTTTTTCCTACTTTTTTCCACTTTGTTTTTTCCTCCCATTGTTATTTTTTCTTTCCTGTTTTTCCTTTTTTTCTACTTTTTTCCTTCCATTATTATTTTTTCCTATCTTTTTTTCCTCTTGTTTTTTTTTTCTTATTTATTTTCTTATTTCCTCATTTTCCATTCATCTTCTCATTCCATTGTTTTTCTTATTTAATTTTTCAGTCTACCTTATTTTCTGTATTTCCTATTCCTTTTCTTATTCTACCTCCTCTTCCATTATCTTTCTTATTTCTCTTCCTATTCTGCCTTTCTTACCTTCCTATCCTATCTTTTTTCTCATTTCCTTCCCTTTATTCCATTGGTTTTCTTGTGCTGCGTCTGTTTTGTTCTGATACGCATTTCTACTTTCTTTTTTATTTTATTTTTTTGGTAAGAGACAAGCTAAGGCAAGTTACGGGTATGTCGTCCTTTCGAGTGATGCCGATCAGTCTCTTGCTAATGAGGTCTTGTGCATTCGCTCAATATTCCGAGCTTACCGTTTTACACAAGTACGAGCAACAGGCCGCTTCCCCCATTTACGCCCTTGAGCTTCTTCCTTTACCGTATAATAAAATATATAGATGTAAGCTCCCATGCAGTACCTCTCCCGTCTGCTTCCACAGTACGAGTTGCAATACTTATTTTGGCGTCTTCTCAATGTTCTATTCCCCGTAGATACATAAGCTCCTGTTCAGTATCTCCCGTCATGCCTCCGCACTTCTGCTTCCACGGTTAACCTTATGGGAACATGTGGCAATGAACAGTGCTAGAGTATTTACCAGGGTGGCAGCCGTGTTGTTTGTGGGACCTCGTGTTTGGCAAGACTCACGCTGCCACTCACAAACCACTCATTGGGAACCTGGTAGTGTGGGTGAAGTTAGGTTAGGTGTTGGAATGGTGAAGTATTGATAGAATTTGGATAGCCATGTGTTTTGTGGGACCTTGTGTTTGGCAAGACTCTCACTGCCACGCACAGACCACTCATTGGGAACCTGGCAGTGTGGGTGAGGTTAGATTAGGTTAGCTGGTGGATGGATGAAGTATTGACTTGATAGAATTACGATAGTCGTGTGTTGTGGGACCTCGTGTTTGGCAAGACTAACGCAGCCATGCACACACAAGTCTCTATGGCCCTGGGGGTATTGACAAGGTCAGGTTAGGTAGTCAAATGGTGAAGTGCTGCCAGAATTAGGATAGCCGCGTGTGATAGGACCTCGTGTTTGGCAAGACTAATGCAGCCACGCACAGGCCACTGACTATGGGCCCTGGGGGTATTGACAAGGTTAGGTTAGGCGATGGAATGGTGAAGTATTGCTGAGTTAGGATGCCCATTATGTTAGGGATGACCCAAGTAGTAGAGAGTTGCAGACAAGGTTAAATTAGGTTGTGTTGAGAGCATTGATGGAGATAGGTTAAGAGGTCAGGGTAACAGTGAAGATAGTTTGATAATTAGTCAGTCTACAGTGATGAAGGGAATTAGGAGAATAATGGAGTCAGGCTTTTAGTATTGTTTGCATGCGTAGTTCCAGGATAGGCTACAGGGTGTTACGAGGGATGATGCTGTGTTGATTGGAATAGGGAAGGAGATCAGTAGCAATAGAAAAGTCATGGGCCCAGGATAGGTTAAGGACTGTTACTGGGATAGGCAACAAGATTATTATTATCATTACCAGTGTTATCAAAGGTCCAGGATAGGTCAAGAGCTGCTGATAGTGATAGGAAAAGAGGTCAGTAGTAGTGTTATCATAGGTCCAGGATAGCTTAAGGACTGTTACTGGGATAGGCAACAAGATTATTATTATCATTACTTGTGTTATCAAAGGTCCAGGATAGGTCAAGAGCTGCTGATATGGATAGGAAAAGAGGTCAGTAGTAGTAATAGTAGTGGTGTTATCATAGGTCCAGGATAGCTTAAGGACAGTTACTGGGATAGGCAACAAGATTATTATTATTATTATTACTAGTGTTATCAGGGGCCCGCTTTCCTCCGCCAGGGTGAAGCTGCTCATCAACCAGGACACGGGGGAGGCGGTGGCCATGAAGGTGGTGGACCTGGCCCGCCACCCCGACGCTGTTGATGCCGTGCGCAAGGAGATGTGTCTGCACCGAATGCTCAAGAGTCCGCACATCATCAAGTTCTACGGTGAGTGTTCAGTTATTTTTTTCTACTTCGTGTTGAGTCTGTCTCTGTCTTGTGTCATTAGACTTGCTCCGATCCTCCTCCTCTGTCTCACTTGATCCTGTTCTAAACCTTCCTCTTTCTCAACACCTCCTTTCCACATCTGTACTGTACTAAGAGGCAACTAAAACAGGTTCTCTCCTTTGTGTTTGAGTTCGTCTCCCAGTCTTGTGTCAGTAGACTTGCCCCGATCCTCCTCCTCTGTCCCCCTCAATCCTGTTCTAGACCATCCTCTTTCTCAACACTTCCATTCCACATCTGTACTGTACTAAGAGGCAACTAAAACAGGTACAACTCGTATATATAAAATGTAGTAATAATTCTACTTCTTTGCTATACGTCATAAGAGTCTGCTAAAACGGGTACAGCGTGTGTCTAAACCTTAACACAGTGAACGTAATGGATGTCCCTAATTCAAGTTCGTGTGTGTGTGTTAGTGTGTGCTGGCCGTTCACCCAAATCACCCCTCTGTGTGTGTGTGTGTGTGTGTGTGTGTGTGTGTGCAGTCATGTATCTGGTGTGTGCCTGCATTCCTGTGTGTTAAAGTAGGTTAGCCCGGAAACGGGGTGGTGCCAACGACCTTGTGTCACACCCATTGTCACACTACACCAGAGACAGACAGACAGACAGACAAGACAGATGATAGATGAAGAGGTGGCAGCTAAACACAGACACAGACACATGAAGACAAAGACAGAAACAGACATAAAATAGAAAGATATGTCACACCCATTGTCACACTACACCAGACAGACAGACATAAAGACAAAGACAGAAACAGACATAAAATAGAAAGATATGTCACACCCATTGTCACACTACACCAGACAGACAGACAGACAGACATAAAGACAAAGACAGAAACAGACATAAAATAGAAAGATATGTCACACCCATTGTCACACTACACCAGACAGACATACAGACAGACATAAAGACAAAGACAGAAACAGACATAAAATAGAAAGATATGTCACACCCATTGTCACACTACACCAGACAGACAGACAGACAGACAGATGATATATGAAGTGGTGGCAGCTAAACACAGACAGACAGACACATGAGGACAAACATACCGGACAAACAAAGACAAAAACAGGAAATATCTAACTTAACAAAACGTAACAACTTAATCTATTTTCTTAACTTACTTTTCTTATTTCTTTCCTTCTGTTGCATTATTTTCCTTTTTTTTATTTTATTTTTTCCTTATAACCTTAACCTAACGTAATCCATTTTCTATTCTTATTTATTTTCTTATTCTGACTTATTTTTCTTGTTTTCCCTTCCCTTTTTTTATACTTAAATAACTTAACCTAACAGACTATTTTCGTATTTATTTTCTAACTTTTTTTATTTATTTATTTATTTTTTTTTTTTTACTTTATACTGTAACCTAACCTAACCTTCCCTATAGTAACCTTCAACCCTGCTCTTGGTTCAGGCAGCCATCAGGAAACACACCCACATACAGTACAGTCACCCTAACCTAACCACCCTTATAGTAACCTTCAACCCTCCCCCCCCTCCTTTGTTCTTGGTCCAGGCAGCCGTTGCGAGAACACACACACACACACACACACACACACACACACACACACATACGCAGGAGTACTAGAGGACATAGTATTAAGTTGAGGAAGGGAAGATGCTCAAGAGACATAAAGAAATATAGCTTCCCACAAAGAAATATAGAGGTTTGGAACAGATTAAGTGAAGAAATAGTATCAGCAAAGAGTGTGCAAAGATTCAAGGAAAAGTTGGATAATTATAGATACGGAGACGGGACCACACGAGCGTAAACCCAGGCCCTGTAAAATTACAACTAGGTAAAACTAGGTAAATACACACACACACACAGTCATACAATACAGTCATCCTAACCTAACCTAACCTTCCCTGTATTAACCTTCAACCCCCTCCTCCCTGTTCTTGGTTCAGGCAGCCATCGCGAGAACACACACACACACACACACACACACACATACAATACAGTCATCCTAACCTAACCTAACCTTCCCTGTATTAACCTTCTACCCCCTCCCCCCTGTTCTTGGTTCAGGCAGCCGTCGTGAGAACACCACGCAGTACATGTTCCTGGAGTATGCCGCAGGGGGGGAACTCTTTGACCGCATCGAGCCCGACATCGGCATGCCCCCACACCAGGCACAGAAGTTCTTCCGAGAGCTCATCGCTGGCGTGGTGAGTACGTGACACACATACACACACACACACACTTGGGCATTTGTATTTTCCTTCAAGTTCTTATTTTGCTTGTTGTTTCGTCTGGTATATTTTTGTTAAGACGTAAAAAGAGGATTGTTTTACGTTTTCTTTTAGTAATTTCCGTATTGGCTTCTCGTTTTGCTTCTTACCTCTTTTTTTCCAGTTTTCGATTCATCCTGCGAGTTCCAAATTTACGTTTTCATTAAGGCATAAAAATATAAGGCTTTTTTTCATGTGCCTTATCAGTAATTTACGTATAGACTTCTTGTTTCATCCCTGTTTAGAGTTTTAAATTTTTCTTGCAAGTTCAGAGCAAATGTTTTGGATATGACGTAAAAATGTAAGGCTTATTTCATGCTCCTTTATCTCGCTGACGCAAACATACTCCTGGCTAACCAATCAACACCCAAGTAAAAAAAAAAAGAGGAGCACTAAAACAATCACGAATAGAAGACAACGAGAAGAATAGTATGCCAGCCTTTTATTTTTTATTTTTTATTTATTTTTTTATTTATTTATTGATTTATTTTTATTTTTTTTAATCAAGGAGAGACAGAGCAAGCATCTTTATCTCCTCTTCCTTTTCTTTTCTCTCTATTTTCTCAACTTTATTTTTTCATCATTCTCGTCTTCGTATAGTGAAACCAAATTGTCCGTTTTGGCGTTGGCACCCTCGGGTCCATTTCTCACCCCTGCTCTACCACACAGTCCCAACACCTATCTTTTCTCCTCATATGTTACCTATAGCTTACATATGAGAGGAAGAGATAGGTGTTGGGGCTGTGTGGCAGAGCAGAGGGGAGGAAAGGATCCGCGGGAGCCTATGCCAGACCGGTCTCAACATATTTGGACGACTATAGTAGGAGAAAAAATACACAGTTGTTTACGTGGACTTGTCAGGAGGAAAACCCTATCCTAAAACAAGAACTACGGTTGCCAGATTATCGTACCCAAGAGCCGTTTATTTACCGGTTCCTGGCCCATAACTGTTGCCAAGAAGCACCAATAATTAACCATTTAAACGATAATAAATAAATAAAAAAGCCCGCTACTCGCTGCTCCTAAAAAGAATCCAAAGAGGTGGCTGAAAGAGGCATCAATTTCGGGAGGAGAGGTGGCCTGATACCCTTGCTTGACTTGCATTTCCGTTACGAAGGCTTGATTTGTGCGACGTCTGCTGTGTTGTTTGTTGTGCTTCAGTATGTATAGAGAAGGTAGTGTGTTCTTAGTGTTGTTGTTAAGTGTGTAGTGTTAAGTACTAGTGGTAAGTGTCCTGCTTTTGTATGCTTCAGGTGGCAACAATTAGTGGCCATTTAAGTAAGTATTTTTTGTGCTGTGAAAAATAAATATGTCCAGCTCTGTGTGTGTGTATGTGTGTGTGTGTGTGTGTGTGTGTGTGTGTTGCTAAAGTAAATGTGATTGTGTAAACTTGTAATAGTGTCCTGCGTCTGTTGTTTGAAGTGTTGAGTGTGGTGAGAGATACGCCATTCAATGCTGCTTCAGTCTGTGGCAGAAATATCAAATACTTACCTCTTTGAATTATGACACCATGCTTAACCCTTTCACGCACCACGACGTGACTCGCATCAAAACAGAGGAATCGTCTACATGAGCTTTTGACTCGAATCACGTCTAAAACTTGAAAATTCGCCAAAAATAAAGTATCTTTCAGAATTGTGTCAAAGATCCAAGCTAGACCTACTAAATAAACTAATTGTCAACTCGTGCATTGGATTTGAAGGGATGATTGCCCGCAGTTTAGTTACCTCAGGAGGCAGCCAGTGAGCACAACTATCGTCCCTTTATTTATTTATTTATTTATTTTAGTTGGTGAACTTTGCTATTTACTTGCATTTCTTGATATTTTTTCTTTCATAAGGCAGAATACAGTCGTCCCTCAAATAGTACGGTTTCCAATAGATAGGTTTCGGTTTTATGTGTATTTTCATAGATGATGTTTTTAGGATTTTTAAATTTCCCGCCTGAGCAGGAAATTTAAAAATCCTTAAAAGATCTTGTATGACAATCTGTATAAAACTGAAACCGGACTATTGAAAACCGTACTATTTGAGGGATGACTGTAATCTCTTCCAAAACCTTAGATATATGATAATGCCAGGAAAAAAGAATACTCGTGGCTGAAATTGATAACATGATTAAAATTTTCACCGCACAGTCAGTCCATTCCGAGAGGCCCCCTAGGGAGCCCCAGACAGATGTCGCAGTGAAAAGAGGAACCTATTAAACTTTCGGTGTGTGAAAGTGTTAAGTTTTGACCTTTGACGCTGAAGTTTGTGGCAGAATTATTAAATCTTTACCTGTTAAAACTATGTCATGCTTAAGTTCTGACCTTTGATGCTGAAGTTTGTAGCTGAATTCTTAAATGCCTACCTGTTAGAATTATGATGTTATGCTGAAGTTTGGCAGAAATATCATATGCTTGCATGTTAGAACTATGATGTTATGCTGAAGTGTGGCAGAAGTATCATAAGCTTTTGTTGTTTGAAATGTGTCCTTTGTTGCTGAAGTGTGGCAGAATGATCATATGCTTTTATTGTTTAAAAGTATATTAGTTGATGCTGAAGTTTGTGGCAGAATTATCATATGCTTACATGTTAGAACCATGATGTTATGCTGAAGTTCGGCAGAAATACCATATGCTTTTGTTTTAAATTTTGACGCTGAGATTGACGCATTATATCCTTTTGTGTCTAGCTGTATATTATTTGATGCTTAACTTGACAGAATTATAGTGATATACTCCATGATTATTTTGTCTGAACTGTCACTGTCGGATTTGCTATGCTTCACTCGATAGACATGTCATTCACGTTGGCTGAGTAGATACTGGCTCGGCGATCAGTTGTTTTTGAAAGGTCAGTAATTTGTTGTTTACGCAAAGACTTCTTGCTTCGAGTGTTGTTTCGCAGAGTAGATCTTGGCTCGGTGATCACTTAGTTTGTTGGAAGGGTCAGTAAGTTGTTGTTTACGCAAAGACTTCTTGCTTTGAGTGTTGTTTCGCTGAGTAAATCTTGGCTCGGCGATCAGTTGTTTTGAAAGGTCAGTAAGTTGTTGTTTACGCAAAGACTTCTTGCTTCGAGTGTTGTTTCGCAGAGTAGATCTTGGCTCGGCGATCACTTAGTTTGTTTGAAAGGTCAGTAAGTTGTTGTTTACGCAAAGACTTCTTGCTTTGAGTGTTGTTTCGCAGAGTAGATCTTGGCTCGGCGATCAGTTATTTTGTTTGAAGGGTCAGTTAGTCAGTCAGTTAGTTAGTACTGCTCGCTACTCCTATAAGAGACAGCAGTGAAGAGGGTCAGAGCAAGAGAGGGTTCAGTGTCAGGTGGAGAGGTTTGGATCCTTCTTGTGAGTTCCAAAAGCGCGATTCTCTTAAGATGTAGGAACACAAGGCTTTATTCGTGCCCTTCATCAGTAATATACGTATGGACTTCTTGCTTTGAGTGTTGTTTCTCATAGTAGATACTGGCTCGGCGATTAGTTATTATGTTTGAAAGGTCAGTACGTTGGATTTGCCGTGCTTCATTTGACCATACTTCTGTTCGCTGAGTAAAACAAACAGGCGCTCGCTACTCCTATAAGAGACAGCAGTGAAGAGGGTCAGAGCAAGAGAGGGTTCAGTGTCAGGTGGAGAGGTTTGGATCCTTCTTGTGAGTTCCAAAAGCACGATTCTCTTAAGATGTAGGAACACAAGGCTTTATTCGTGCCCTTCATCAGTAATTTACATATAGACTTCTTGCTTTGAGTGTTGTTCCGCAGAGTAGATCTTGGCCCAGCGATTAGATGTTTTGTTTGAAAGGTCAGTACGTTGGATTTGCTGTGCTTCATTTAACGATACTTCTGTACGCTGCGTAAAACAAACAGGCGCTCGCTACTCCTATAAGAGACAGCAGTGAAGAGGGTCAGAGCAACAGAGGGTTCAGTGTCAGGTGGAGAGGTTTGGATCCTTCTTGTGAGTTCCAAAAGCGTGATTCTCTTAAGATGTAGGATCATAATTTTTTTTGTGCCCTTCATCAGTAATATACGTATTGACTTCTGGTTTTTGGTTTTCGATTCTGAGTTCAAAGTTAATGTTTTCGTTAAGATGTAGAAATGTAAGGCTTATTTCATGCCCTTCATCAGTAATATACATATGGACTTCTGGTTTTTGGTTTTCGATTCTGAGTTCAAAGTTAATGTTTTCGTTAAGATGTAGGAACACAAGGCTTTATTTCATGCCCTTTATCAGTAATATATGTATGGACTTCTGGTTTTTGGTTTTCGATTCTGAGTTCAAAGTTAATGTTCTCGTTAAGATGTAGAAATGTATGACTTATTTCATGCCCTTTCCTCTCATTGACGCAAACCTGGTGATCATAGTTATTATTTTCTCTGAACTGTCATTGTATTAAATTTGCCATGCTTTACTTCATAGACATTTATATTTACATTCACTGAGTAATTCTTGGCCTGGTGTTGTCGCTGTCTTGCCGGTAAAATCATATAGATCATTATCATTGTTGGATTTGCTCGTCTTCACTTCATAGACATGTTATATTTACATTCACTGAGTAATTCTTGGCCTGGTGGAATCGCTGTCTTGCCGGTAAAATCATATAGATCATTATCATTGTGTTGGATTTGCCATGCTTTACTTGATAGACATTTATATTTACATTCACTGAGTAATTCTTGGCCTGGTGTTGTCGCTGTCTTGCCAGTAAAATCATATAGATCATTATCATTGTGTTGGATTTGCTGTGCTTTGTTTGATGTGTATGTTATGTCAGCTGATGTCGCTCGCTTGCCGTAGCCCCACTGTGCCCACCTGGCTGCTGCTGTTGTGTGTGCTGGGGTCTTTGGTATTACCAGGATGCATGGAGACACACACATGCACCAGGTGTACCAATGCTCCCCAGCCGACACATACACTGCTGATGATACCCTTGTTCCTGCCTTACTGTGTCCCCTCAGCTGCTGGCTACACACACTGCTCCTGTCATTACTGCTGTGGGCCCTGCTTCTATGTTCGTCTTAATGGACCCACTCAGAATTCACGTACAAGCTTCTGTTTTGTCGTTTGTTTACGTTTTATGATGGTCTAGCTTTGTGGGTTGTTCATTAGTGCTATTCTTCCTTCTATGGTCTCTCTTATTGCCCATTTCTTGGTTAGTTAGTGAGGATTTTGTGATTTTGGGACAAGCTTCTGTTTTGTTATATGTTTATGTTTTATGATGGTCTAATTTTGTGGGTTCATTAGTGTTATTTTCCCCTCCATGGTCTCTCTATTACCCATTTCTTGGTTTGTTAATGAGGACAGTCAGTTCCGTACATTTCCTATCTGTGTATGCCATGATCGTTATTCTGTGGCCTGTATGTCTTCTATTTCTGGATGTATTACTGAAGACTGGTTAGAAATTTTGAGTGTTTACGTAATCACACACACACACACACACACACACACACACACACTTCCTCTTCCCTTGTCAGGAGTAAACCGCACATCTATAAACAGGCTTGGCTGGCTAAGAAGTGTGTGTTTGCTATACATACGCTCACCCCCACACCCTCTCCCCCTTCAGGAGTATCTGCACAGCCGCGGCGTGTCCCACCGAGACCTGAAACCAGAGAACCTTCTGCTGGACGAAAACGACCACCTCAAGATCACCGACTTTGGCATGGCAACGCTCTTCAGGCACCAGGGCAAGGCAAGCACTGAAAGGCTGCATGTTGTGTACAGGAATGGAAGGTTGAGGGAGTTAGTCTGTAGGTGGTGCCTAGTGTGAAGAATGCGTGGAAGGTTGAGGGAGTTAGTCTGTAGGTGGTTTGCAGTGTGAAGAATGCATGGAAGGTTGAGGGAGTTAGTCTGTAGGCAGTATACAGTGTGAAGAGTATGTGGAAGGTTGAGGGAGTTAGTTTGTTCATTGAGGTCTGAGGTATGCATTATTGTGTTCTGGCAACCTGCTGTCATGTGGTGCGTGATACCCTACGAAATCGGACACACCTGAGACAGCGCACAATAATGAACACCTCACGCCAACAGACTCTATATAGTGGTTCAAATAGTCCTGAGCTGGGAGTTGGGTTGAGGGAGTTGGGAGTTAGTTTTAAGACTAGAGAGTTGTGCACTAGTTTTAAGACCTGAGGATTATGAGTTAGTTTTATAGCGTCTTCCATTTAGCGTATCCCGTTTCTGGGTCGCAATCTGTAGAGTCCCTTATAGAGTCCCGACAACCTAAGATTTGGACGCCATTATTGGCCCTGTTTTTGCCGCGCTTTTCAAACACTAGCACACACTCCCGCGGCGAAAACAGGGCCAATAATGGCGTCCAAACCTTAGGGGGTCGGGACTCTATCTATCAAGGGACTCTACAGATCATGACCCAAAAACAGGTTACACTCAATGGGAGACGCTATTAAGAGCCGGGAGTTTGGTTAAGGGAGTAATGAGTAATCTTAAGACCTGGGAGTTTGGTTGAGGGAGTAATGAGTTAATCTTAAGACCTGGGAGTTTGGTTAAGGGAGTAATGAGTTAATCTTAAGACCTGGGAGTTTGGTTAAGGGAGTAATGAGTTAATCTTAAGACCTGGGAGTTTGGTTAAGGGAGTAATGAGTTAATCTTAAGACCTGGGAGTTTGGTTAAGGGAGTAATGAGTTAATCTTAAGACCTGGGAGTTTGGTTAAGGGAGTAATGAGTTAATCTTAAGACCTGGGAGTTTGGTTAAGGGAGTAATGAGTTAATCTTAAGACCTGGGAGTTTGGTTGAGGGAGTAATGAGTTAATCTTAAGACCTGGGAGTTTGGTTGAGGGAGTAATGAGTTAATCTTAAGACCTGGGAGTTTGGTTGAGGGAGTAATGAGTTAATCTTAAGACCTGGGAGTTTGGTTGAGGGAGTAATGAGTTAATCTTAAGACCTGGGAGTTTGGTTAAGGGAGTAATGAGTTAATCTTAAGACCTGGGAGTTTGGTTAAGGGAGTAATGAGTTAATCTTAAGACCTGGGAGTTTGGTTAAGGTAGTAATGAGTTAATCTTAAGACCTGGGAGTTTGGTTAAGGGAGTAATGAGTTAATCTTAAGACCTGGGAGTTTGGTTGAGGGAGTAATGAGTTAATCTTAAGACCTGGGAGTTTGGTTAAGGGAGTAATGAGTTAATCTTAAGACCTGGGAGTTTGGTTAAGGGAGTAATGAGTTAATCTTAAGACCTGGGAGTTTGGTTGAGGGAGTAATGAGTTAATCTTAAGACCTGGGAGTTTGGTTAAGGGAGTAATGAGTTAATCTTAAGACCTGGGAGTTTGGTTGAGGGAGTAATGAGTTAATCTTAAGACCTGGGAGTTTGGTTAAGGGAGTAATGAGTTAATCTTAAGACCTGGGAGTTTGGTTGAGGGAGTAATGAGTTAATCTTAAGACCTGGGAGTTTGGTTGAGGGAGTTGTGCATTACCCTACAACTCTTGACTAGTATCCCGGAGAGCAACACGCCAAGGCTGGAGAAAGCGACAACACCAATTCCTCTTGTTGCTGAGCAGACCCTTGGAGACAGACATTGTAGCAGCTGGTTAGAGTTCTGGCATAGGAAGGGAAGCGCTTGATTTACTTAGGTTATTAAAATAGGGAAGAGATAAATTTGTATAGAATATTTGAGTAGGGGAGTGGTTAGGTTAGGTATAGGAAGGGAAGCATTTGATTTACTTAGGTTATTAAAATAGGGAAGAGATAAATTTGTATAGAAAGGTCAGTGTAGGAAGGGAAGCACTTGATTTACTTAGGTTACTAGATTAGGGAAGAGATAAAGTTGTATAGAAAGGTCAGTGCAGGAAGGGAAGCACTTGATTTACTTAGGTTATTAAAATAGGGAAGAGATAAATTTGTATAGGAAGGTCGGTGCAGGAAGGGAAGCACTTGATTTTCTTAGGTTATTAGATTCAGGAAGAGATAAATTTGCACATCCTTAGTTCATTAAATTAGGAAGTGATTCATTTGTGTTATTCCTTAAAAAATTATAGTTCTAAACAAGCTATATTTATTGAACTACCTCCTATATTGTACCTCAAAACAACAGGCTTCTCCTCTAAACAAGTCAGTATTTCTTTTATCCGAGTAACCAACACACTCTCGTCACCTCACTGCAGGAAAGGAACTTGGACCGCCAGTGTGGCACCAAGCCGTACATGGCCCCGGAGGTTCTGCTGAGGCCGTACAGCGCTGAGCCGGCCGACATTTGGTCCTGCGGCGTGGTGCTGGTGGCTCTGCTTGCTGGCGGTGAGTTACGAGGCTTATGTTGGGTTGAGTAAGGTTGGGTTGGGTTAGTGGTAGGTTTGGTGGAGAGTGAATGAGACTTGCTAGGTTGGAATAGGTTGGGTTGGGCTTCTATAAGGTTTGGTGGTGAGTTTACGAGACTTGTTGGTTTGGGTTGAGTAAGGTTAGGTTAAACTGGGTTGGGTTGTATTCGGTTGATGTTAAGGCTTGTGGTGCGTGGATGAAACTTGTTGGTGGGTATTGGTGTGGTTGAGTAAGGCTAGTTGAGGTTGGATTTGGGTTGTATTCGGTTGATGTTAGTTTGGGTGTCCTGGTGGCTAGGTCAGTAGCTCAGGCCTTTGGTGGGAGTGTGTGGTTGAGTTAGGTTAGTTTAGGTTGGCATTACGGTTGCTGGCGAGTAGAAGAGACCTGTTGATGAGCTCGATTTAGTGTTTTAGGGAAGGTTTCAAAGTCTCATTAATTCTGTCTTTGTCACCCTTGTGTTAGTGTTTTCAGGAGGCTTTTAAAATATTACTAACACTGTATATGGGGCCCTCAATTTAGTGTTATAGGCAGGGTTTTAAAGTCTCATTGATACTGTGTTCGTAGCCCTTGAGTTAGTGTTGTCAGGAGTCTTAAAATATCACTAACACTGCATATGTGGTCCTCAATTTAGTGTTATAGGGAAGGTTTCAAAGTCTCATTAATACTGTCTTTGTAGCTGTAGAGTTAGCATTATTAGGTTAACTATGTGTGTGTGTGTGTGTGTGGCGACGAAGACAGTTTCTGCCTCGTCTTTGGTGATCTAGCTGTGTGAGAGATGAAGGACGTCATAAAGCTAGATTACCAAAGTCAGGGCTGAAACTCAACTCTCACACGGCGGACCAGCTGACCCTCCGCTGCCCTCAGCCTCCACAGCCAGCGCTCAGTAAGTGTTGAAGGCTCGCAGGCACGGTAAGCTGATATATTGCATGGATGTTCTGTTTACAAGATTGACCCGTCCGCTGCGATTGTCAGGGATTTGGCCTTCACTGGTAGCCTGGTAACATACACTCCCAGGTCTTTCTCTGCCTCTGTGGTGGATAGTGGAGTGTTTCACATGTGGTATTGGTGTGCTGGATATCCCTTCACTGGTAGCCTGGTAACATACACTCCCAGGTCTTTCCTTGCCTCTGTGGTGGATAGTGGAGTGTTTCCCATGTGGTATTGGTGTGCTGGATATCCCTTCACTGGTAGCCTGGGAACATAAACTCCCATGTCTTTCTCTGCCTCTGTGGTGGATAGTGGAGTGTTTCCCATGTGGTATTGGTGTGCTGGATATCCCTTCACTGGTAGCCTGGTAACATACACTCCCAGGTCTTTCCTTGCCTCTGTGGTGGATAGTGGAGTGTTTCCCATGTGGTATTGGTGTGCTGGATATCCCTTCACTGGTAGCCTGGTAACATAATAGTCCCAGGTTTTTCTCTGCCTCTGTGATGGATAGTGGAGTGTTTCCCTGTGGTATTGGTGTGCTGGATATACCCTCCCAAGGTGCAGGACTACATTTTTCTTCATTGAATTGTAGCAGCCACTTTTTGCTCCATTCCTGTAGCTTAGTGATGTCTTCTGGTAGGAAATCTGCAGTCAAGGGGTCCAATAAGGTTCCATATTGAAGGTTTACATTGGAAGCCATTAATTGGAGCCTTCACAATGCCCTCAGTAAGTGTTAAGAGCTTGCAGGCACAGTAAGACTATTGTATGAGTGTTCTTTTGTTTACAAGATTAAAAAGCTTACCATATTAAAGTTTACATAGGGAGTCATTATTTGGAGCCTTCACAATGCCCTCAGTAAGTGTTGAAAGGCTTGCAGGCATGGTGAGGCTCTACTGTATCCTGTTTCGGTTCTCTGTTGAGGCTATCGATGTTGTATTATTTTTAAGATCACTTGGCGTTGTATTATTTTTAAGATCACTTGGCATAGTTAAGTGTTATTAGGTTGCCTTAAGAATATCACCATAGTCCGCCAAATATGATTTTAGCTTGGCAGGGACCGGAACCTCTTTACAGCGCTGCCCCATCACACCACTCTCCCTCGTATGTCATCCACGTTGTATTTGAAATTGTGTATCAAATATTCTGTACAATTTGGCAGCACTAGTGAGAGAACTCCGTTAGCCCCTCGCCCAAACTAACTTGATAGCTGAGTCGGACGATGAGACTGTCTATGGGGCTTGAAGGTAGTGTTGCTGGGATAGTTTTGAGGAGTCTTGGTGAGGCCACTCGCTCCTTACTAGCCTCCCAGAGAGTAAAAAAACAACCCACTCGAGTGATCCAGGATGCGGAAAGTGGCAGCCCTGATTATAAGGTTGGGAACAGACGTGTGTGTGCCTGGCGTATTGAATTTATAGTGTATATATAGTGTCTTGTTGTGGGCTTTCTCCTCTTCCTCCGAAGTCTGTATTCTATTTTGCTCTTTTTGTATTTGCCGCTGCAGAAAATTCAACTGTTATTATTATCATATCTCGAATGTTCCTTTTCTTTCAGCCTTGTCAGTGTTTCCTCTCGGCAGGGTTTCAAAATCTCCTTAATACTGTCTTTGTAGCCCTGGAGTTGGTATTATTAGGTTAACTGTATGTGTGTGTGTGTGCCCAGTTTCTGCCTTGTCATAAGTTTCATCCTTGTTTCCGTTTCCTCTGAGCCTAGTAAAACCTTCCTGCGCCTTACAGAGTTGCCATGGGATGAGCCGACCTTCTCCTGCACCGAGTACACCGCCTGGAAGGACAAGGACTGCAGACTCTTCACCACCACGCCATGGACCAAGATCGACAACCTGGCCCTTTCGCTCCTAAGAAAGGTAAGGGACTCGGAAAGGGTTCACTCGTTTGTAGCAGAAATAATCAAGCATGTCTTTTGTTCTTGATTTCAGTGACTGTGACTTTCCATACTCACTCTTTCTTGCCTAATATTAAGCTGCTCAGACCTTGTTATATAGAAATGATGTTGCTAGTCAGACCTTGTTTACATAGAGCTGAGTGTTGGAACCGACCTCAATGAACATCCTAGCCAGAGAGGAGAGAGCTTATAACAAGGGAACCCAACAACCACACTACAGAGGAAGGGTCAAATTACCACCAGGGTCATAAAACTACCCCCTGGAAATTCCCACAACTCCTATGAAAGCCTTGTCAAATATGGGTTTCTTAGGTCCAGGGTACAGAGGAAGGGTCAAATTACCACCAGGGTCATAAAACTACCCCCTGGAAATTCCCACAACTCATATGAAAGCCTTGTCAAATATGTTTTTTTTAGGTCCAGCAGAAGGGTAAAATTACCAGCAGCTTATGACAAGACATTATAGTTCCAGTGCTATGACTATGCACCCAAATACATCTATGCACACCCCCGCAGGTCCTGAACACTGTCCCCAAGCACCGCGCCACCATCACGCAGGTCAAGGCACATCAGTGGTTCACCAAGAACTTCCACAAGACCACAGGTAGGCTTGGTTTCATTGGTCACATAGTTTGGGGGTAATTCTAAACATTTCCATGGACTGTGTACCTTGTGTATTTGTAGTTCACTTAACCCGTCCATTGCGATTGTCAGGGATTTGGCCGTAACTGGTAGCCTGGTAACATATAGGCTCAGGTCTTTCTCTGCCTCTGTGGTGGATAGTGGAGTATTTGCCATGTGGTATTGGTGTGCTGGATATCCCTTCACTGGTAGCCTTCCCAGGTCTTTCTCTGCCTCTGTGGTGGATAGTGGAGTGTTTCCCATGTGGTATTGGTGTGCTGGATATCCCCTCCCAAGGTGCAGGACTTTACATTTTAATTCATTCAATTATAGCAGCCACTTTTTGTTCCACTCCTGTAGCTTGGTGATGTCTTCTGGTAGAAATTCCACACTCAAGAGGTTAAATATTGGCTTTCCTGTCTTAATTTGAGAACTTTTTACTATTTTTATATTGATTTTTATTTGGGTATGTATTACGATGATACGATCAATGTTTTCTTGATGTAATGCAAATATTGGCTTTACTGTATTAACTTGAGAACTTTTTGCTGTTGTATTTTAAGTGCTCGTATTTTAAGATACAGACATGTGGTTAGGAATTCATATAGATGGCTTGTGGAGAGTGACAGACATGTGGTTAGGCATTCATATAGATGGCTTGTGGAGAGTGACAGACATGTGGTTAGGAATTGATATAGATGGCTTGTGGAGTGACAGACATGTGGTTAGGAATTGATATAGATGGCTTGTGGAGTGACAGACATGTGGTTAGGAATTGATATAGATGGCTTGTGGAGTGACAGACATGTGGTTAGGAATTCATATAGATGGCTTGTGGAGAGAGTGGATGAGATATAAGTCCGTTAGTCCACAAGTCTTTTCTGATAATTTCCTCCCTCAGAATTTACACAGCTGTTTTTCTTACCAGTTATAATTCCCTTTTTTTGCATCAGTTCAGGCTATTGGAGTTTCTGTTCAGGGAAATTCAGATTGATGAATTTAAACTGTATGTATCATGAATCTGTGTAGTGTTTCTCTATGTATACAGCAATGACAGGGAATGTATTCTTACCCAATGTATCAAGAATGTATCCAGTGATATATTTATACACCATCATATGTAGGGCAGCTTTTTTTCGAGTGAAGGCGTCAGGTACTGTGTGACTCTGCATGGCCTTGGTGACTGCAGAGCCTCAGAGTGTCTGTCACCTTCCTCTTAGTTGGCACCATTGGAACCTTGAAGACCTCCACTTGTGACCTTCAAACATCCCTCCGTGTGTCGTCTTCGGTGGTACGTGAAGTGCGTGGTCGTCTGCTGCCTTGCTTTGGTGGTTTAGCATTATGATGGGAGTTATGAGTCCATAAAGCTAGATTACCAAAGCAGGGAGGCAAGGCGCAGCTCCGGATCGCCATGAGGAAGGAGAGTGACCCGTGCAAGACGATTTTGGGTCACATTATCAAACATTTCGTCACCCAAGCACATGTGTTTGGCAAGGGTTTTGTAGGAGTTGTGGCCATTTCCAGGGGTGGTTTGATGACCCTGGTGGTGGTTGGACCCTTTCTCTGTGCCATGAACCTAAGAAAACATTCATTAGAACACAACTAATCTCATTTTCGACCTTTGGAAATAGTTGGTGTGAGGGGCGGAAACGTTGTGAGAATTTTGTCACCAGAGCACACACGTTTGACAAGGCTTTCGTAGGAGTTGTGGCCATTTTCAGGGGTGGTTTGATGACCCTGGTGGTAGTTTAACCCTTCCTCTGTGCCATGAACCTAAGAAAACGCTCACTAGAACACGACTAATCTCATTTTCGGCCTTTGGAAATGGTTGGCATGAGGGGCGGAAGCATCTGAGAATACCAACTTTTGCTCTGTTGTCAAATGAAGATGCGAGAATTACAAGCTACCCTGGATGCAAGATGTCTTTTCCAAGCTACCCTGGATTCAAGTACTATTACAAGCCCTCAATTGCAAGCTATCTATTATAACTTACCCAGGATTCAAGCTCTATTGCAAACTGTATATAATAGTTCCTATAGATTGAAGCTGTTTATTACGAGTTACCATGGACTGACGCTGTATTACAAGTCACCCTGGATTCAAGCTGTCTCCTGCAAGTTACCCCGGACTGCAGCTGTGTTCTGGCTCCGAGGGTCGGCAGTCTCTTTGGTGATCTAGCTGTATGAGAGCATTACATGTCATATAGCTAGAGCACCATGGGGCATTGCTGTCCTGACACTCACCACACACAGAGGGAATGCTGCGAGCTATCAAGGAAGGATACGGGAACTGAGCTAACTTGAGGGAACTTGACAAGGCACTGAAGAAGACTGAGAGAGACCCCACCCCCTCCCCAAGCCTCCAGAGCACCCCAACCATGACCTTGACCTCCAGTTGATTGGGAGGTATTACATAGGTTCACATAGGCAGGTCAGGCGTTGTTTTCATTAGTCAGGCAACAGACTTAACCAGCTTCCAGGCCTCCAGAGCACCTCACCATGACCATGACCTCCAGACGCAAGACTATGATTGGGAGGCATTACACAGATTCATATAGGCAGGTCAGGGGTGCTTTTTACTACCCAGGCAATAGACTTGATAAGCTCCCCCCCTTCCCCAAGCCTCCAGAGCACCCCACCATGAACTTGACCTCGACCTCCAGCACACGACTAATTGGGAGGCATTACATAGGTTCACATAGGCAGGTCAGGTGTTATTTTTACTAGCCAGACATTGACCTAACAAGCTCTCACTCTCTCCCCTCCCCCCCAAGGCCTCCAGAGCACCCCACCACAACCATGACCTTGACCTCCAGCACAAGACTATGATTGGGAGGCACTACATAGGCTCACATAGGCAGGTCAGGTGTTATTTTTACTAGCCAGGCATTGACCTAACAAGCTCTTGCTCTCTCCCCTCCCCCCCAGGCCTCCAGAGCACCCCCACGATGACCTCCAGCCACAAGCGCATCTGCAGTGAGGTGGATCAGGCCAACAACGCCTTCACCATGGACGAGCACGCCACACGCTGGTCTTGCTCCCAGCCCGAGGCACCCAGAGCGCCCGCCCTCAACGCCCTGCTGGTGAGTCAACGTATTTCCGTGTAGTCTTGGATGCTTTCGGCTCCTAACAGCTGATCAAAAGGCCAGAGAGGTGATTGGTTGTCCCCATCTTTGTCTTCTGTAACATCAACACACGCTGTAATTTGCTGCTCTTTTTTCTCCTTTATTTTGTGGGTATTTATTTATCTATGGACTCTGTTGTTGCTTTATTTTTCCTTATTTTGTGGGTGTTTGTTAAGCTATGGACTCGTCTTTTCTTTTGTCTGTATTTTTAGCCTTTCATTTCCATTCAGTAACCTCAACACACACTTCCCCTCCTTGCTGTCCCTTATTTAACATCTACACACTTTCTCTTGCTTTTTTTCCCCTTATTTTGTGTGCATTTATTAAGCTATGGACTCTTTCTTTATTTATGTCTTTTTTTAGCCTTTCATTTCCCTTCAGTAACCTCAACACACACTTCCCCTCCTTGCTGTCCCTTAACTAACATCTACACACTTATCTCTTGTTGCTTTTTTTCCCCTTATTTTGTGTGCATTTATTAAGCTATGGACTCTTTTCTTTATTTGTCTTTTTTTTAGCCTTTCATTTCCCTTCAGTATCCTCAACACACACTTCCTCTCCTCACTTTTCCTTAACTAACATCTACACACACTCACCCTCAGGACACGGACCATCTTGAACCCGGCGTGGTCAGCTTCTCACAGCCTGCCAAGCCCGACCAGATGCTGCTGTCCTCCCAGATGACGCAGATGACCCAGGGCACGCAGGCCAGCCAGACGCCACTCCAGCGCCTCGTCAAGCGTATGACTCGCATGCTGGTCAGGACGTCGCTGGAGGACACCATCACCCACCTCGAGGCGCTTTTCAGCAAGCTAAACTACACCCACCGATGTCTGGTTGCAAACGTGGTGAGTAGACGCCTTTGTTATGAGTTATATTCTTAAACACCTCAGCGTCTAAACTCACACACATTTTAGGCTTTCATAAGCATTCTGGACATTTTAGAGGTAGTTTTGTGACCCTGGTGGTGGTCTAAACATCTTAACGTCTAAACTTGCACATATTTAAGGCTTTCATGGGCATTCTGGACATTTCTTGGGCTAGTTTTATGACCCTGGTGGTGGTCTGACACATTGGCACCCAGCACACATGTCTAAGGCTTTTGTTGGCATTCCTAGAGGTAGTTTTATGACCCTGGTGGTGGTCTGATACATTGGCACCCAGCACACATGTCTAAGGCTTTCATAGGCATTCTCGGCATTTCTATGGCTAGTTTTATGACCCTGGTGGTGGTCTGACACATTGGCTCCCAGCACACATGTCTAAGGCTTTTGTTGGCATTCTGGGTATTCCTAGAGGTAGTTTTATGATGACCCTGGTGGTAGTCTGACTGTTCTTCTGTACCATGAACCTGAAAGAACACTCATTAGAGCTTGATTAATCTCCTTTTTGCCCTTTGGAAATAGTTTATTTAAGAGGTGAATGCGTCTGATAACAACCTCGTTTTCATATTTTTCTTCCATCGTTGTGCTCTTGTGTGGCATTCCTTATAAACCCCCTCTCTATATTAACATCAAAAAGAGAACATTGCGTTGTCCTTTGGCACAAGCCCCTATGTCTAAGGCTGTTCCTATACACCAAGTTGGCATTCCCACTCCATACATTCTTGCCTGGGTCTGTCTTAGTCTCTTACAGCAGCCCTTCATTCTCTATTCTCTGGGCCAGACCGTAAATGTACTGACTCTATGGGGGAAATAAAATCAAATAAACAAAATAAGATAAAATAAATACAATAGAAAACAAACAAAATAAATAATACTGGACTCTTAGGACCTCTGAAGTGCCTCCTCTCCCCACTCATCCACCTCCCCAGCATTTCCTCACCCCACCCCCTCATTCTCCCTCCCCCCCAGATCACGGTGACCACTGTGGATCGCCGCGGGGCCCAGCTGGTCCTGAAGGCAAGCATCATCGACATGGGCCAACACATACTGCTGGACTTCAGGCTCTCCAAGGGCTGCGGACTGGACTTCAAGCGGCACTTCCTGCGCATCAAGGAAGGCCTCTCGCACATCACCATCAAGGGCCCCGTCACCTGGAACATGGCCCACGCTACCAACATGCTCCCGGCGTGATGGCGGAGGCTTCGGTTGCCTGCGTTTGGTTCAGTGGTTTCGGTGGAGGCGTTTCTCGTTGTGTTGTTTCTTCCGAGGCTTTCTTTTTGGTTTGGTTTTGTGGTTTTGGTTGTTGTTTTGTTCTGTAATGTTTTTTTCTTCTGATCTTTTATTTTTATTTTTATTTATTTACTTTTCCCTTCGTCTTTGATTATTTTTCAGTCCCCCCCCCCTGTTGTATTTTTCTCCTTCCGCTGTTGCTGTCGTCTTCCGATCTTTATTTATTTACTTATTTTTTTCAATCTTGTGTGTCTTTACAAACCTCATTGGCGCTATTTCTCCAACCATTTATTTACTTTATTTTCCACTTTTTTTTTTCCTCCCTGCAAACACACAAACTCACTTCTAATATTCCATTCCCAACCACTAGACTTCCTTCAGCTCAGGCATCTTACTTTTATTCCAAGATTTTCACACATTTCCATATACCTGAATCTCTTTCCATATCCACGTTCCCCTGCAAGAGATATCATTAATTAGAGGAATCTGGAATGAGTTTGCAGGAGACTTATTTTCTTAGCATTTTAGTGAGCTGGGTCGGCCTTGGAACCACAATCTCCACGGCCTCATAGTTGAGTGCAAAAGGTCATTGAAGGAGGTCATCTGCCTAGAGTTTGTGGAGACTTATTTTCTTAGGCGTTTTAGGGAGCTGGGTCGCCCTTGGAACCACAACCTAGAGCCTCAAACTTGGGTGCTAGAGACTGTGTGAGATGATATGTAGAGTAGAACCTTAATTGATTTCTTGAAAGAGGTTATCTGCATAGACTTTGTGGAGACTTATTTTCTTAGGCATTATAGGGAGCTGGGTTGTCCTTGGAACCACAACCTCTACAGCCTCAAAGTTGGGTGCTACAGACTGTGTGATGTCTAGAGTAGAAGCTTGACGGATATCTTGAGAAAGGTTACTGAAAGAGGGTATTGGCATAGAGTTTGTGGAGACATGCTTTCTTAGGCATTATAGGGAGCTGGGTCACCTTTGCATCGATATCCTCGGACACTTCCACCTCTCACATCAACTATTTCCAAAGTCAAAAAGGAGATCAGTTGGGCTCTGATGAGTGTTTTTGAATATTCATGGCACAGAAGGGTCAAACTACCAGCATTGTCATTAAGCTATCCCCGGAAATGCCCCACGCACCTACTAAAGCCTCGTCAAATGTGTGTTCTTGGGCACTGAAGGGTTTAATAGCGGAGCCTCAAACTTAGGTGCTGAAAACTGTTTGATGATGTGTAAAGTAGAGGCTCGGGAGAGAGCTTGCATTGGTGATAGAGAGAGAAGGGAGTGTGTTAGCGAGTGCACTGATGAAAGGAAGGAGCTTAGAGAATGCAAGTATATATAAATAGTTAAGGGGAGTTATTTCTAGCAGAGTATAGGGCTGTTAGGGGAGAATTTATATGTGGAATTTCTGTATGGAGATAGAGAGAGGGCATGTTAGCTCTCCCTCTAATGTGTATGTGTGTATATTGGACAAAATTATGGGAAGTTACTAATGAAAAATGAAGGTTGTAAGGTTTTTCTTCAGTTTGATTTCTTTGGTTGAGTGAAAAACCCTAAATTTGATAAGAAATTGGTCTGTAAAAAAAATATTGTAGAGGTTATGGTATCAAAAATCATTGTTATTATTATTATTAACTAAATGCAACAGATGGAGTTTGTAACCTCGATTTCGGAAGCATGTTTAGTGGAAGACGGTCGTACGGATGTGTTAGAATTTATATAATTTTCGTTCGTTTTAAGTTTGCAAAGGGAAGGAAATTTATGTCCATATATTGGTATGACTATTTCCCAAGGCCACAGAAAAAAGATTAACCAGGTTTTCATGGGTGATTTTATAAGGTTCATAATAACCTCCCATTGTGACTATTTCAGAAGCCCACAGAAAGAAGATTAACCGGGTTTTCATGGATCATTTTTTAGGTCCATGTTAAATGTATGAATCTCCTATAACAACTTTCCCAAGGCCACAGTGAAGATTAACCTGGTTTTCATGGGTAATTTTCCAGTTGAGGGCAAATATGTCGTGTAGAACCATCACTGGCATCACAAAACAGTCTATGAAAACCCCGGCAACTTCTTGGAGAGGCTTTTCAAATGGGAGAACTGATTTGCCAAGATGTATAAAAATAGTGGCTTTAAACCCTTAAACCCCTTATGTTACTCTGTCTTCATTCATTCTATGGTCACCTAACTCCCTCATTCCATAAGTACAATTTTAAGACTTCGACACAACACACCATTCCTTAAGTTTCCATTCATAGATCACTTGTTACTTTTAGTCTCAGTCAGTTTGGGTCTTTCCAGGAGCGAGTCTCTTATGTTAGTCTACCTGAGTACAATGTTTGATAATTTCTTTAGATGTTAAGTTTAGCCGACTCCTTGTGGCTTTAAAAGGGGATGTACGTGTGAGAGAGAGAGAGAAAGAGTGTTGGAGAATGTGAGAGGTGTGTGTGTGTGTTGAATAAGAGAGTGAAAGAAGACATCCTCTGATTAAAAATGTATGTTAATGAAATGAAAAAAGGTAGAGAGAAAGAGGATGCAAGTTATCCATTGCTATAGTAACTTTTTTCTGAACCATTTACTTGGGTCTCAAACATTGTATTACCTTTTTTTTTTTTTACCATAATTATCTCCATATCTAAGGAAGGAAGGAGAAGTACACAAGAACCTTTTCTCATAGATACAGTTTAGGTGACACGGAACACATTATTGCACTCACTCATCACCTTACACTTACATTTCTTCACTACGGTTGTCTCTCACAGGAAGGACAGACGTACAAGATTACCCAAACATTTCCTTGTAAACAGGTTAACCACACAACACATTCCTACAGGCATCTTCCTTTACGTATCGACACAGTTGGTTTGGATTAACACGGAACACATTTTTTCCCGTCACGGCCCTGGTGTCGCGTGGGTGCCCATCGCCGCCGTGTGCTGCAGTTGTAAGAGCAGTCTCGCCCCGCCCAGGCCGCTCTATACCCTTGCAGGCAGAATTCTAGTCTTTCATTGGTGGGTGCTCACAACAACACCTCGGCCACAGCGGTCACAAATCTCCTTTGTATTAGACTAAGAAGGGCTGCCGGTCACTCGATCAGCCGTAGGGAACAATTATTATGGAAGGGTTATCGATGGGTTCGTAAGAGTCGAGAGGGTGTGTGTGTGTGTGTGTGTGTGTGTGTGTGTGTGTGTGTGTGTGTGTGTGTGTGTTAGACTAAGAAAGGTTGCCGGTCACTTGATCAGCCATAGGGAACAATTGTCATGGAAGGGTTGTCGACAGGTTTGTAAGAGTCGAGAGTGAGCATGTGTGTGTGCGTGTTGACCAGGATTGTTTTGTGTTGTAAGTTTAAGAGAGGAATAAATTTGGTTTCCTTTATTCTGTGTCTGGATGAGAACCTTTGGTGTATACATAGGAGACTGAAGACTGGTTTTTATTTTTATTTTTTGATGTGATTTATTATTTTTTTTTATTTTTTTTTTGTGTGTGGAAGATTGAAGACTTTTTTTTGACTTTATTCGGTTCATTTTATATATATACATAATATATATTTTTTTATATATATCTCTTTGGATGAGTTTTAACATTTTTGTAATCTTTTAGTTTGTTTCTATGGATGCAAAACACACTACCTTTTATTTACTATTTATTTTCTTTATAGTGGTAGTAGAAGTTAGGTGTTGTAGTAGCAATAGTAGGGGTAGTGGTAGTAATAGTAGTAGTAATGGTAGAGGTAGCAGTATTAATATTAAGGGTTAGAAACAAGTGGAAGTATTACATAAACGAGATAGAGGTATTACATAAACAAGTGATTGATTGATCGTTTATTGTTGCAAGTAAACAACAAAGGAGAAGGGAGGAACAAGTGATGGAGGTATTAGAGGCATTACATCACGGCCACTGGGCAGCTACTGGCCAAGGACACAGCACACACACGGCGGCCACCTTGCCAAGTTGAGCACCAGTTCGCCGGCTAAATGAGTCTCAAGCTACAATCCGCCATGGTATTATTTTGTATGTAATAGCAAACCTTTATTTGTTCTTCATTGAGGATTATGAATATAAATGGAGGAAGGGAAAGACTAGGTAATGAATCAAGATACATCCAAAAGAACAGGAAGCAATGAAGGGAAATGGTTTACAGTAGAGTCGCTAGTAGAGTGAATACATGTAATAAAACACTGAAATTAAGTTTGAATAAAGATAATAGTAAAGTGGAAGCCGGCAAAGTCTAAAGAATCGATACAACCAAAAGAACATGACATAATGAAGGGAAATGGTTTATAAGACAGCTTATATATATAATGAAACACTCGAAGTAAATTATAATGAAGATAATAGTAAAATGAGGTCAACCGTCCCTGGTCCAAGAGTGTCCCTTGGCCGTGTTGTGTAAAGCGGCGGCCGTCAGCTGGGCACCACCCGAGGACACCTGCCCTCCCCGGCCCTCACCTGCCTGCCCGCACGAGTCTCGCCAGCACCCAGCCCCGCCCCAGGGACACAACTCCAACGTCAGGGCTGTAGAGACCGCTGGTCTTTGCCTAAGCAGCCCCTCAGACACTGGGGAAGGCCGAGGCCCGTGGCCTAAGCAGCCCCTCAGACACTGAGGAAGAGGAGGCCTCGAGGGGGACGAGGACGGGGCGGAGCGGGTCAGGTGTGGTCGGCCCTTCCCGGCCCCCATGTCAGGTGAGGGCGGCGGTGCGGCCTGAGTGACCCATGGGGCGGGGCGAGCCAAGGAGACTATTGTTATAGTCTCCCTGGGCCACGGGCAGGGATGTGGCGGCGGCAGTGCTGTGTGTGCCGCGCCCCGGGGCCGCGGGACGCCCGCCGCGGCAGACTCCTGCTGCTCCGCTGTGTCCTCGCCGCCGCCTCGCGCCAGCAGGTGGTCCACGCCTCCAGCGGCAAGAGGAGGCAGCTTGGCGCCAGCCGCACCAGCCACTACGACGTGCTGCAGCTCACGCCCAAGGCCACGCAGGCACAGGTACGCGGGGCGGGGCGGGGCGGGCCAGGGCCAGGGAGAGACTCAGGGTCAGGGAGGGACCCAGGGCCAGGACGCCAAAGCTCCTCTAATATGTGGGGCTTTGGCCTCTGTACTGCCTCAGGGGGCTCATCCCCCATCCTGTTGTGGGACCTTTGCTCCAGTTCTCCTCACACTGGCCACAGAGGACTGCCTCAGGGTGGAGTGGCAGCCTCTGGATCCCCCCAGCCCCCAACACAAGGCCTTAAGTTCAGGCCGGGGCAAGGCTGTTGTTCTCACAGTTTTAATTCTCCTTCCAGCCAAGGCCAGTGTTTGGACAAGAGCAAAGCTTGGCCCATCACATCACGTGTGTGTGTGTGTGTGTGTGTGTGTGTGTGTTAGCAGTATCTTCAACAGCTTTCATCAAATCTATGACAAACTTTAATGCACTCTGTGTTGTTGACATACAAGCACAAAATGTATGATTACCTCTAGGTTTGGAGCGGCAGTGCTCATATACTGCCAACATTTGTCTTAGGTTGTATAACTATACTGGAAACCTGAAGGAATTCATTACCTGATCAAGCTGTTTATAGAAGACAGCTGTGGTGGTCCATCATGCCAGCCCTTGAAGGGAAGCCCCCAGAGGGAGGGAAGGTGTTGGAGCCACAGCCAGGTAGCTTCCCTGTCTCTACCTCGCCTCTCCCACACCTCAGGTCAAGGATGCATACTACAAACTCTCCAAGAAGTACCACCCCGACCAGTACCGTGGCGACGAGGACCCCGCCAAGAAGTTTCGTGAGATCAAGGAGGCATACGAGGTGCTCGGGAATTTCCACCAGCGGAAGATGTATGACCGAGGCATGCTGGGCGTCACCCCGGCAGCCACACCAGCTGAGGCGGAAGAATACTCAACAAAGTTCTACGAGTCGAGGCAGAAGAAGAGACACGTCCCGACGGGCACAGGACGGACGCCCATTTACAACTTTGACGAGTGGTCCAGGACGCACTACGAGTCCACCCGGCTGAGGAGGGAGAACACAAAGGTGCGGTACGAGCAGGTACTACGAGACAGAGTGGAAGACGTGGAGGAGAAGAAGACTCAGTCAGTCATAAGTCTCCTGACACTCTCCGGTATCATGATGATCATCTACTACATCATAACGCTCGACAACGACACGCCAAAGAAGAACCTAAAGAAGAGCGACAGTAGTAATATTAGCGGGAGGTGACTGAGTGTGTAAGTATGTACAGACTAGTGTTAAAGGACATGTATAGATATCCTGATCTCCTGCACTGTCACACCTCAACTACGACAACACGAAGAAAATAAACAAAAGCAGTGATGAAAATACCAGCTATGTACCTATGGATGTGTGTATATGTACAGTATTTATGTAAGCGTGTGTGTGTTAAACTTGATTTTCTGCCCCGTCACATTCAACTATGAGATCACAAAGAAAAATACGCTAAATTGGTGTTGATTATAAATTTATTTTAAACCAACTGAGAGGCTATTTAACGATTGCATTATATGTTCTGACCCCAACTCCTGACGTCCTTCACTCCATTCCCCCAAAATATCCCTAAGAATTCCTCCTGTTTTAATTGTGTCAGGTTACAATAATATAAAACCAAGTGAGGTCATTATCTAACATTGCATTATAACCTCTGACTCCAACTCACTACCTCCTTCCCTACATCCCTCTCTAAGAAATAACTAAGAATTCCACATATTGGGTTTGGTTACAATCCCTTATATATTAAATGGGTTTCATAACTATTTAAATGTGTTAGGTTACCATTTTGATGGTTAAGAAGCTACTGAATGTCAGGCATTTGGGGTTGGCTCACTTTTTCTTGAAGTCCGTGTTCTCTCAAAATACTAAATTACGTTTGTATGTCTGTATATAAATCTATCCACACACACACACACACACACACACACATGCACAAGACAGAAGTAACCCAGTGTATATATATTGTACATAAGACGAATATTTTATTGGCGACCATCTAGGCGACCTTGTTAAGTGTAGAATACCATCTGCACAGTTTCTCTATAGTCCGACTCAGCCATGGAGTGAGTCTGGGCGGGGCCTGGTTGTGGAGTTCCCTGGCCACAGCATTGCCAAATCTTGCTTAATGTGTACAGAATATTGAATACCATACACGATTACACATAGCTCATGGATGACACATGAGGGAGAGAGTGATATATAAGGAAGAGTCTCGGGCCCCACACAGACATGCTTCATATTTGTGACGGACTGTAATAAGTTCATTTCTCAAAGATGATTCTGTAGTCCGTATTTTTAAATGTCTCGGTCCCTCAGTTTGCCTGTATGAAAAGTCTCACGTAGGAGTTGCTGGGCTTTTCATGGACAGTTTTGTTACGCTGGTGATAGTTTTACACGACTTCTGTACCTTGAACGGGAAAAACACCCATGAAAACGCGGATAATCTTCCCTGTGGCCTTGGGAAACACTCCACTATCCACCGCATAGGCAGAGAAAGACCTGGGAGTGTATGTTACCAGGCTACCAGTGAAGGGATATCCAGCACACCAATACCACATGGGAAACACTCCACTATCCACCACAGAGGCAGAGAAAGACCTAGGAGTGTATGTGACCAGCCTACCAATGAAAGCCAAATCCATACCAATCGCAGCAGATGGGTTAAACACCAGCTCATAATCAGTCTAAAAGTAGCTATTGGTGATGAAAACTATTGGTGGGTAAGGAAAGTTGTCAAGCGAACCTAAGACTTGTGTTCTAAAGCATTCGTAATTCTTTAACATGTCTGAATCTTTGGTGTTTTCTGCTCCTTCTATATATGTGTTGTTCTGTCTTATCTCCAGGTATCATCCCCCCCTTGGGTCACCTTCTCTCTCTCTCTATTAGTATCTGTCTCAGTCCTCAATCTGTTTATCTATCTTTCTATTCCTTTTTTTCTTTATCTTGCTTTCCTTTTTTTCTTCCTTTACTGTCTTTCTCTAATTCTCTTCCTATATTTCTCTTTCTCTATCTTCCATTCTTTATCCTGCGTTTTTTGTCTTTTCTCTTCCTTCTTCTTCTTTATCATCTCTTTCTACCTCTCTTCCCTTTCTTCCTTTTCCTCTTCCCCGTTCTCTTTTTTTCGTGTCTCTTGTCTTCTCTCTCTCTTCTTTCCTTTCTGCTCCTCTTCCTCTGTCTTTCTCTTTCATTTCTCTCCTTGTCTTTTTCCTCCTTTTTTGCCTCTTCCTCTTTCTCCCCTCCACTCCCTGTTTGCCTCCTCTTACTATCCTCATCAAGGGGAATCTAAGCCTATTGTGTTGTGTCTAGCCAATTCCATTTACAATTCCTGGTTTAGTGATATCAAGAGAATCAACTTACCTTATTGTGGTCCATCCGATCCCTTGTAGAGGTTCTGGTGTAGTATAGTCAATAGAATATGAACCTGTACTTCCATCTGTAATTCCTGGTTTAGTAAGGTCAAGAGGATCAACCTATTTTATTGTGTTCCATCCGATCCCTTGTAGAGGTTTTGGTTCAGTAAAGACAAGAGAATCTGAATGTGTTATGTCTTGATCCCCCCAGCAGACAATTCCTTATTCAAACTGTTAGTATAGTCAACCCTTGTTCTTATTCTGTACATTCTAGAGGCTGTTTACATGATAGAGACAGCTTTATCAAGTGTAATAAGACTTCTATATTGAATTTCTTGTCTTGTTTCCTCCAGCAGACAGTCCCTTATTCAGACAGTTAGTATAGGCAACATAATGTCCCTTGTTCTTATTCTTTGCATTCTAGAGGCTGTTTAAATGAGCCTGACGTCTTTTATCAAGTTTAATAAGGGTTCTGTGTTGACTGTCATATGTCTTGATCCCCCCAGCAAACAATTCTTTATTCAAACAGTTAGTATAGTCAAAATGATGTCCCTTGTTCCTTTTCTTTGCATTCTAGAGACTTTTCACATGAGATACAAGAGATGTCGAGTTTAATAAGGCTTCTGTTTTTATCCCAATGCATTCTACAGACATGACATTGACCCCAGAAAGAAAGTATTTGATCTGGGATTCTGAAGTGATTTGCATTGCTGGATGATTTTGTTTTTTGGGCATAAGCTGTTTTATGTGTTGTTATCACTACTACTACTACTACTACTACTACTACTTGTACTAATGGTGTGTGTGTGTGTGATGGGGGCAGTTTATATATATTTAGGGTACCAGAGGACTATATCTATCTATATCTTATTAAATTTGATCTATCTATCTATCTTTGGTTCATCTACACGTACATTGATTAGAATTGGCAATACTGTCTCCCCCTCCTCCTCCTCCTCCTCCATTATCCTTCCCTTCCCTATTCTAACTTTCCTGAGGGTGTGTTCCTCGGCCACTCATTTACCCTTGGGACATCAGAGAGGAAGGGTGCACGTTCCTCGCTACCCTTTCTAGATCACTTTTTCGGCCTCGTAAGTAATTATTGAAGATTTTACTAACAAATACTAACTTACTGGGTCATTTAAGTGCCGTTAGAGGTTGATACAGATGAAGATTGTGATGGAATTTGACTTTTTTGGTGATTGCTTGTTGGGTTAACGAGGTGGTTGAGAGAGAGAGAGAGAGAGAGAACCGCAGAACGAGATAACTGCTTAGTGGGGAAAGTAGCATTCTCTCTCTCTCTCTCTCTCTCTCTCTCTCTCTCTCTCTCTCTCTCTCTGTGGACATACTTATATAAACAATTATCTTCTTTTTATTTATTTATTTATTTTGATTATTACAAGAAATTATAAGTAGGCTATTTTACTACTACTACTACTACTACTACTACTACTACTACTACTACTACTACTACTACTATAAGTGCACGAATAAATAATGTCAATAGTTATAATCTAGAATATATATTAATTTGTTTTGTAATATCACATTTTTTCATTATTTCTTCTTCTTCTTCTCTTCCCGTTTTTCTTCCTCTTCCTCTTTCTATTTTTCCTCCTTGCTTTCGCTCTCATATTTCCTCTTCCTGCTTTTCTTCTCTTTCTGGTTCCTCCTCCTCCTCCTCCTCTTCTTCTCGTATCTTCTCCCTCGATCGTCTCCTCCTCTTCCTCCTCCTCCTCCTGTCTCCTTCCTTCTGATATATTTTGTCTCACGCTCTCCTCCTTCTCCTCCTCCTTCTCCTCCTCCTCCTCCTTGTCCTTCCTTACGTACCGTTACTCGGTCGCTTTCTCTGACCTTTCAACTTTTAATTATTCTTTTTTTTTCTCTATTTTGTTTTATTGTCTATTTCTGTATTATTCTTTTTTTTTCTTTCTCTATATGTGTGTGTGTGTGTGTGTGTGTGTGTGTGTGTGTGACGGTATAGCTCGCAATCCTTTTTATTTATTTTGTTCTTTTTCTTTATTTCTTTTTCTTCTTGTTTTAATTTTTCTCCTTTCACTGCTCTCTTATTTCTCCTTCATTTTTCTCTTTTTGTCTATCTCCTTTATTTTTATTTGCTGTTCTGTCTTTCTTTCTTTCATTCTTTCTTTTTTTATATTTATTTCCTTTCGCTGACCCGTTGGTTCTCTCCTCACTTTACGCATCCTTAGCGGGCGTCGGGGAGCGATCTTTTACCGCGGGACTTCACGAACTTCACCACGGAACGCCAGAGGAAGGACAGGCGACTGGAAACCGTGTCCAGAACCTCCCGGCCCAGCAAATCCCCGATATTCACAAACTCATTCCACATATACCTTAAAAATGGGACTTTCGTAGCCTCGTAGTGCACCGTTACCGCTTCCGATGGTGTGGCTGCCGTGACGCGCTCCGCAACGCTGTCCGACTTCGATGTTGTGGTGTTCTCGCGAAGTCGTTCCAGTTCCTCCTCGTCCACTTCTTCGATGAGGTGGACGAAGTTTGGGTTAGCGACAAAACGGGCGGTCTGGATTGGGTACGCGTCCGAGGGTAGCGATTCTCCTGTCCTGGGTTCGAATCCTTCTGAAGCGGTGTTGAGACGGGTCATTGGAATCGGTTGTAACTCTGAATGTTGGCTTCTGGGCTTGGCATATTCTGAAACGCCCTCAAAATCTTGACTTAAACTTTCTGAAACTTCGTGTGATGAATCTTTTTGTGGTACAGACACCTTGATATGATCTACCTGATTCACCTGTTGGCTTCTTGACTTTAAATCTTCAGAAACGCCCACGAAACTTTCACTGCCAGGCCTTACTAAACTTTCTGAAACTCCCAGTGATGAATCTTCTTGTGAAACGCCAGAAGACATCTTGATATTATGGCCTACGTGATGCTGCAGTTGGCTTTTCGACTTTAAATCTTCAGAAACGCCCACGAAACTTTCACTGCCAGGCCTTACTAAACTTTCTGAAACTCCCAATGATGAATCTTGTGAAACGCCAGAAGACATCTTAATATTATGGCCTACGTGAAGCTCGTCTTGGGTCCTCCTCTTGGAAGCATCACCGCGTAGAGTAGTAATTGGGTTCTCAGAGACGTCAAATCTATCACCTTTCGCGGCGTGACCAATCTTTGACGTTACTGGGCTGTGAAGTCTCTCCGCGCTCGCGTTCCTCACAGCCTCATCGTCTTCGTCATCATTGCTAACGGGAAATGAGTGTGTCCGAGTGTGTGTGAAAGCTGGGTGTCTGATTTCCGAAGTGTGGTCTGATACGGGCTTGCCACGAGGTTCTGAAGAGTCTGTTAGGGCTGAATATCTGATGGAAGTACCTGTTACGGTCTTTCCACGAATATCTGAAGAGTATGTTAGGGCTGGATGTCTAATAGAAGTGTGGTCTGTTACGAGCTTTCCACGAGGTTCTGAAGAGTCTGTCAGGGCTGGATGTCTGATGGAAGTGCCTGTTACCGTCTGTCCACGAATATCTGAAGAGTATGTCAGGGCTGGATGTCTAATAGAAGTGTGGTCTGTTACGGGCTTTCCACGAGGTTCTGAAGAGTCTGTCAGGGCTGGATGCCTGATGGAAGTGCCTGTTACCGTCTGTCCACGAATATCTGAAGTGTAGTCTGTTGGTGCTGTGTTGCCAGTCTTCCTTTGGTTTCTTTCTCTAAATAAACTCCAGAGATTCATTTTTCCATCTTCTTTCCTTCCTCCTTTTCCCTTTTCTTTGTTCTCTTCTTCCGTTTCGTCTTCTCTTCTCCCTTCTACGATTCCTTCTCCCGTTTCTCCTCCTCCTCTTCCTCTCCCTTCTTCCTTGTCTGTTGCGGGAAGGTCTCCAGGTGTAGAGTCACTGCCACTGCCAAGGTCACTGCCACCACTGATATAACTACGGCCGCCACTGTAGCTCCCCGCCTGGTGGTGGTTGTGGTGGTGCAGCAGGTGGTGGTGGTGGGGGTGTCCTAGGGCCACGGTGACCCCCACGAAGAGTAAAGTCACCAGTGTCACTGCATACATTGTCACGGTTTTGCCTCTCGGCGTATTGGTAACGATGTCGAGGAGTGACTTGAAGCTTGGTAAATTAATTGATGTTTTTTACACGGTTACAACCTGGAAAAAGAGGGAAAAGGGATTAAGATTTAAAAAAAAAGCTAAAATATATACACACACACACACACACACACACACACACACACACACATATATATATATATATATATATATATATATATATATATATATATATATATATATATATATATATATATATATTCTCACATTTTCACAAAATTTTCTTTTGTTTCTACTTTTTTGCCGTATTCTTTTATTGTTTATCTTATTTTCTTATTTTTTTCTTGTCAGTTTTATCTCTCTTGTTCCTCTTATTTTCTCTCGCTTTTCTTAATATTTTAATCTTTTACGTTTTTATCACTTTTTAATGTTTTTTAACGTTTTCTCTTACCTCTCTCTCGCACCCTTTTTCTAACGTTTCTTTTCTATGTCGCAAACGTTTATAAGCGCAGATCCTCCTCCTCGTCGTGCCAGTGTTGATGTGACAGCAGAGGTAGAGTGTGCTACGGCGCGCGGTGGAATCCCTCTCTCCCTCTCTTGAAGTACAGTTGTGTGTGAGCCTGCAGAATATCGAGGTCTCTCTCTCTCTCTCTCTCTCTCTCTCTCTCAGATGCCTGAAAACACACACACACACACACACACAGAGAGAGAGAGAGAGAGAGAGAGAGAGAGAGAGAGAGAGAGAGAGAGAGAGAGAGAGAGAGAGAGAGAGAGAGAGAGCGCTAGTCATTGCTTGTTAATCCTCGCATGGTCAGATTCCGTTAGAGAGAGAGAGAGAGAGAGAGAGAGAGAGAGAGAGAGAGAGAGAGAGAGAATAGTGTGAACTTGTGGTTAGGTAACGATTCGTACTTCCTCCTCCTCCTGTTTCTCCTCCTCCTCAGAATTAATATGTTCTTTCCCTTTTTTTGTCTTCTAATTCTTCCTCTTCCGCCCTTCCTTCACCTCTTTTATAATATGCATGACGTGTGTGTGTGTGTGTGTGGGTGTGTGTGTCACCACGGCCTGATCACGAGTTGGACTCGCAATCGCCAGCAAGTTACCCCTCCCGATTCCCGATTAGAGCAAGGCTTTTATAGTTGATCTCTGGGCACTGCCTGGACTTCACACACCCCGTCCCCCTTGCTCACGGGGGACAGTAACTACTACTAGTCAGCGGAAAAAACCGGCCTGACCGGGGCTCGGATTTTTAACCTAGCTCTGCCTGCCACGCCGCGGAGCCTAGCAGCGCAGCCCCGTAACCGACTGAGCTATCGGACCGGTGTGTGTGTGTGTGTGTGTGTGTGTGCAGGGATGCGTTTATCAGCACACGTCTTGAGTGTGTGTGTGTTCACGTATGGTTGTGGTGCAGGACGGACGTGGCTCGGGTCAGCGGTCAGTGCAGTCCTGGGTGCAGTAGGCGGTGAGCGGCTCCAGCGCGGGGCGTGGGGTGAGCGGTGCGGGGGAGGCAGCAACAGGTGCCGCTGGTGCTGATTGCTGAGGTGTCGCGACATGCATTATTGACCTTGCTGGCTCCGGGATACCGAGACCAGAACGTGATCAGACTCTAGTGACTGACGCACACACACACACACACACACACACACACAAAAAAAAAAAAAAAAAAAAAAAAGCTTGCGCTGCCAGGCTTAACGCGATCTGACAGCTAGGCTGAAGTTCGATCGAGTGGTTACTGTCCCCCGCCCTCCCCCCTTTCAGCACGGGAGACCAAGGGTGTGTGTAGGTCCCGCCAGTACCCAGAGATCGACTAATGTGCCTTGCTCTTATCGGAAAGACCGTGCATGCTGGCGATAACGAGTCCAACTCGTGATCAGGCCGTGGTGAAATACACACACACACACACACACACACGCTGTGCTCCTGAGCTGCGCCTGCTGGTAATCAACATGACTAATTAGCCAGAACGAGAGCAAATTAAGTAGAGTAGAAAATCAGAGAGAGAGAGAGAGAGAGAGACTGACTTTGAAGCTATGACTGGTTCGTCCCAGTGTGTGCGTCATGTTTCTCACTGGAACAGTTCGGCACCAGTTCCTAGCCATCCTTATCCTTACCTTCTGGCACCTTTATAATGTATTAAGATTACTATTATATTATATTATACAATTATCAGGGCCGTAATTGTGGGCGGGGGGCCATCGTACCCCCCAAATGTTTTCCATATCAGCCTCAAAATGCTCCAAAAAGTGCTTATTTAAAAAAAAAAAAAAAAAAAAAAAAAAAAATCCAGCCACTGTACATGCTCGCTTTGCTTGCCCCCCATGAACCTATGATGCTATCTAACCCCCCAAAATCTGACAAAACTACAGGCATATATATATATATATATATATATATATATATATATATATATATATATATATATATATATATATATATATATATATATATATTGCTGTTTCTTGTCCTAAGTTCCTTAGTGTTGTTTTGAATATTACAGGCGGGGAACTGAAAGCCGGCAGGATGACCGAAGATGACCCGGAGGCGGCATGCAGGGGAAGACACGAGGAGGATGAACGTCAGAGAGGAGAGAGTGCACAATCATCAAGAGTGGGAGAGACTCACAACCCGGCCAGCCCCATAAGAGACGAACAAAGACGGAAGATGAAGAAAGAAGTAAAGCCTAGTCGTCGGTGAGTAAAGGTAAAGTTGGGGGCATATGCTCGTGTTCCCATTTACTTTGTTTGGTTTAGGTCCATGGGTCATATCCTTAAACACTTTGGCACCCATGTTCACATATTTGACAAGGCTTTCATAGGAGTTTTAGGCATTTTCAGGGGTAGTTTTATGACCCTGGTGATAGTTTGACCCTTTTTCTGTACCATGCACCTAACAAAAATACTCATTTGGACCCAACTAATCTCTGTTTTGGCCTTTGGAAATAGTTCATGTGAGAGGTGGAAGTGTCTGAGAAAACCAACCCATGTTTCTGATGCTGGTCTGTACTACCCTATGCTCACATTTCTTCCCATCTCACCTCTCTCCAATCCACCTTTTACCTTGTTACCTGTCTGCCCTTCACTGCTTTGTCCCTTTGCAGTGTTGGTGTCAGAGATCAAGATAGGAAGAGGCAGAGACAGTATAGCATAAAGACCAAAACACTAACTCATTTGAGGATACAGAAAAAACAAGGTAGTTTAAAACGTGTCCAGGTACTTTTATTACGATCATTACATCAGTTTCTCTTGCCAGGGGCTGCTGTGTGGCACGGCGCTGAGGAGGCTGGGGAGGGAGAACCACCAACTACTGCCCGGGACACCTGTGGAGGAGATGCAGAGTGAGACACTACATCAGGAAGAGGAGAAGGGCAAGGAGGGAGATGCTGGGAGAAGAGATGGAGGGAATAACTACAAGAGACAAGATGCTGGAAGAAGAAAGGAGCTTAGCAAGAGAGCTGTGAAAGAGAGAGGACACATTACATCAGGAAGAAAAGAAGGGCAAGGAAGATGCTGGGAAGAAGAGAAGAGAATGAACTAGAGAAGAAAGCAGCAACAGTATATGGCACCCTGGCTCTGAGGGTGAGTGCAAGGGTGCCATATTGTGCAGAGGGGGGGACGCAGGGGTGTTGCAGGAAAACGAACACAATGAACAACTCTCTCTCTCTCTCTCTCTCTCTCTCTCTCCTCTCTCTCTCTCTCTCTTCTCTCTCTCTCTCTCTTCTCTCTGGGGGGAGGGCAGGCTAGCAAAAGGCACTCCAGGCTCTCTCCTTCCTTGTGTGACAGCCTGGGGACATGAGACAGAGGGAGAGATAAGAGAATGTGAGTCCTCTACTACTACTGCCTCTACTGCTGCAATCACCTTCTCTTGCCACCCACTACAGCTTCAGTCTCTTGATCTCCTCAGCCTTGAAGTCCACTCTGAAAACAAAGCACATGGTCACATCACACGCCTCATCCCTCTGCCTCTTGAAACCAACTTAATGGAGCGTTAATTAAGATGAATATGACTGAGAGGAAGAGTGTAGCATTGTATTGGGACAAGTGGAAGTGTTGAGGGGTGGAGAATAATAAACTGAAGTACATGACAAGACTGTTTTCATCACCTCAGCTGGAGAGAGAGGAGGAGGAGGAAAGGAACAGCCAGAAGAGTGTAACATTGCATAGGACAAGGGTGGGTGATGCTGGGTAAGAGAGTAACAGTGCATGGCAAGAGTGTTTTCATTACCTCAGCTGGAGAGAGGGGAGGAGGAGGAAAGGAGCAGCCAGAAGTGTAACACTGCATAGGACAAGTGTAAGATTTGCTAAGTGAGAGAATAACAAACTAAAGTATATGACAAGAGAGAGAGAAGGAAGAGGAAGGGAACAGCCAGAAGTATTCCATTGCATAAGATAAGGGTGGGTGAGAGAGTAACAAACCACAGTGCATGGCAAGAGTGTTTTCATTACCTCAGATGGAAGGATGAGAGGAGAGAAGGAAGGAAGAGGAAGTGTGATACTTGAAATAGTCTTACTGAACTCATCTTTGGCACTCAATATATATAACCAAATGAGTGTTTTTAGATGTGGTGTGAAGTCTCAAATCATCTGACTATATATTATTTTATGACCAATACCTGAGTGATAATTATGTCAGTGTGATACTTGGAATAGTCTTACTGAACTCATCTTTGGCACTCAATATATATAGCCAAATGAGTGTTTTTAGATGTGGTGTGAAGTCTCAAATCATCTGGCTATATACTATTTTACAACCAATACCTGAGTGATAATTATGTCAGTGTGATACTTGGAATAGTCTTACTGAGCTCATCTTCGGCATTCACTATATATATAACCAAATGAACCAAATGAGTGTTTTTAGATGTGGCGTGAAGTCTCAAATCATCCGACTATATACTATTTTACGACCAATACTTGAGTGATAATTATGTCAGTGTGATGCTAGGAATAGTCTTACCGAGCTCATCTTCGGCATTTGATATATATAAAGAATTGTGTGTTTTTAGATGTGGTGTGAAGAGCCTCAAATCATCTGGCTATATACTATTTTACAACCAATACCTGAGTGATAATTATGTCAGTGTGATACTTGGAATAGTCTTACTGAGCTCATCTTCGGCATTCACTATATATATAACCAAATATGTGTTTTTAGATGTGGCGTGAAGGGCGTCATGCAAATTATTTTTTATGTATCTTACGACATATATGAATTTTTATCCTGATGTTGATAATGAATAAAGTTTTCTGACCTGTGTGAGCAAGATGTGTCCTCCTCCTCTTCTTCGTCTTTGGACCTCTGCTGCTTCTTAGGTTTCTTCTTCTGCTCTGTACCTTCTTTGGACATTTCTTCAGCCACTCTCTCAAGCTGGTCATCCATTGCATTCTTCATTTACTTATCTTTTTGTTGCCAGTGTTCAGTGTTGCCAGGTGGCTCACTCCTGCACCATCTTCTGTTGTCTGTGCGTTTGTTATCCAGTTTTTGCATCATACTTCTTGCTGGAATGGCTTGGCAACAGTCCTTGCCACATACACACCTAGATAGATGGATGGGTGGACAGGCCTAGTATATAGACACATACTTACCACAGAGTTTAGACTAGAGTGGCAGGAGTTCCAGGGCACTTCTGAAGGCGGATTTCTTATATATAAGGGCCGTATTACAAGTCCAACTGTAGAAGTTTCGGGTCCCCACAGAGTTTGGTCTCGGGAGGACTTTTTGGGTTCCAAATGTCGGTATTACAAGTCACTTATATTATGGGCCAGCCAGTCGGGGCTGTCCAGTGTACCAACCGATGCGATGAACAGATGAATAACATTATCGAAATCAGCAAAATCCATTTTTTTTCACTGCCAAAACATGTAATTAATATTAGTTACTAAAACTGTAAATGACATTTATACTGACAATGCTTTTTTGTATTTACAAATGAAGGGAAAATACATTTTAGGAGTTCTGAGGCTGGAATTCCAGGGAGGCCACAGTCTACTGTTTATTTATGCTTCTGTATGATTTATAGCATGCAGTACCTCATGAAAATGTTACTATTTTATTAGAAAAGGATAAGGACATAAGGCATACATCATATAAATGCTTAATTCAAGATATTAATGTGACGATACTCTAATGTGTGTTTTTCTGAGTCCTTCTTATTCACGTTTTCTCTCACGCAGTTCAATGAGGCTCCATTTTCTGTAATAGAATAAGAGGCCCACTGCACTAATGTGTTGGATTGCTCTCTTGAAGTCTTGGCTAATAAGCCCATGATACACCATTTCAATGTGGCAGTAGCTTTGAAAGCATCATGAACAATAATAATAGCACAGACAACGGTCATATACGCAACTGTCTTCCTCCTCCTTGTGAGTGGTGACGTGATCGCCTAGAACTCATGAGGGTAACTTAAATTCTTTTACCGTAGCTTCTCTTTGATCAAATAAATTTGTAATGGGTTTTCTTGACAGTTTAATAGCAATTTCTGGAAGAAACATCACTAATGCGTGTCACTGTGAAGAAACAGATGAAAAAGTTAACTATTTCATTTATCAGGAAGCAGCCTTCGGGCTGGGGGGGCACCCGAGGAATCTCTCCCGAACGTTCAAGTAATGCTGCCTGACCCCCACTGAAACGTGCGACTTGTAATACCAACACCCGCTGATCATTGAATCCAAAACTTCTCAGGTTTGGCTTGTAATACAGGCCTAATTCTTCATCCTTAACATATAAACAGACCTAGATAGATACAGGCCTGGTATATGGACACAGATGGAGTTTAAAATAGAGTGGCTAAGGCATTTGAGATGTTAACTTCTGAAGGCAGACTGCTTATATATAATTCCTCATCCTTTCCATATAAACAGACCTAGATAGATAGCCAGGCCTGTTATATAGACACAGATGTACCATGGAGATTAGAATAGAGTGGCAACAGTCCCAAGGCATTCTGAGACGTGAACTCCTGAAGGCGGATTGCTTATATATATTTCCTCCTCTTTGACACATAAACAGACCTAGATAGATAGCCAGGCCTGGTAAATAGACACAGATGTACCATGGAGATTAGACTATAGTGGCAACAGTCCCAAGGCATTCTGAGACGTGAACTCCTAAAGGCGGACTGCTTATAAATAATTCCTCATCCTCACCACATGTATATAGATAGACAGGCCTGGTATATAGACACAGACTAGACTAGAGTGGCAGCAACAATCCCTAGGTAGTGTGAGGGCCCACCAAGCCTCGCCGAGTGGGTCATACACTGCACTAGCTTTATCTTACTTGGTAGAATGGGTATGGAAAGAAAGGCCGTGTGATTCTCATATTAATGTTGCTAAAAAGAGGTAAAATAAATATAGGATAACGTGTATAAAAAATTGTTTACAAGCACACCGACTCAAGACCTTACACCACATAACATTCTCTACGACTGCACGATTGTTGGTTGAGTTTGATCACCTATTGACGAGCCTAATCTTCAGCACCTGATCGACTTCTGACCTGAAAAACAAAACAGACGAACAAAACGATCACGAAACGGAAAACATCTCAAAATTTCTGCGTTGACAACGGTGGAAACTTTAGTTCAGCGATGCCGAGCCACCAGGAGCAGCGTTGCCAGACCACCGCGCTGAGGTCCACATTTAGAACCATCTCGGGCTCCCACCACGACTATTGCCCAAGCCCACGGGGAAGATTAACCGGGTTTTCATGGGGGTGACTTTCCCGTTGAAGGTGCAGAGGCCGTGTAAAACTATCACCGGCGGGATCACAAAACAGTCCGTGAAAATCCAGAACTTCCCCGAAAGGCTTTTCAAATGGGTGAACTGAGGTGCCGAGACGTCTAAAAATGTCTTTCGCACAGTGTATATCCCAGCTCTGACCAATAACTATAAAAAAATATAAAAAACAATTATCAAAGGTCTTAATAGAAACTCAAATTGAATACCATCACTCGATCCTCTTGACTCTTTTGTGGAAGCAATGAATGGCGGGCTTTTTATTTTTCATTACTGTTTTTTTCCCCCTTGAACGTTTTCCTCTACTGAAAAAATAAAAATAAATAAAAAATAAATAAAAAAATAAAAAAATGTGTAGGTACTTGCGACAGTCTGGGTCTGAAACATGGATACAGTGACCTGAGCGCGACAATCTGGCAACACTGTTCAGGGGTATGGAGACTGACTGTTGTTCTGACGTGACTTGGATTACTCTTACAATATCATGGCGTCAGGAGTGTCCACGCATACAGGCCCTGACAACGCCGTTACAGCCTGGCAGGAGCACTCGGGGATTATACTCTGTCCATATTAACCCCTTCAACACGAGGATGCGTATACTGCGTCCTTACATGCGCCGTACCATATCCGAGGACGCGCATACTGTGTCCTGGCTCACTTTAGCCAATATACGAGTTATTTCATCTCTTTATATTTATGCGTACATCTCAAAATTATCAATTAACGTGTTTCTTTATGTGCACCATTTAATTCTGCATGCTTTCATATATAATACATGATGATTATGTTGAGTTTATGGCTGAAAACTTTCTATTCAATAGCGACATTTGAAATTTGGAGTACGCGCCGATCTCAGATATGGCGCGGGGCGCTGTTTTGGCCCAGCCGTAGTGAAAGGGTTAAGTTGGGAAATAGGAGTTTTAATTTTTTAGTTTGCAATATCCTGCCTTGGCAAATTTAGACAAGGATTTTTAGGCCAATGTGGGACTATTACTGGACTCCAACTTCTGCCCAAAAGACAATGATTAGGTTACAATTTCCTTCCTGCCTTGACAAGTTTGAACTGCAAGGACTTTTATATAGACCAGTTGGGTTTAGGCTGTGGAACTAAGTGGACGACAACTTCCACCAAAACAAAGAACAAGTTACAGTGTCCTGCCTCAAGACTGGGACTGATACTGGATGACAACTTCCACCAAAACAAAGAACAAGTTACAGTGTCCTGCCTCAAGACTCTGGGAGTGATACTGGATGACAACTTCCACCAAAACAAAGAACAAGTTACAGTGTCCTGCCTCAAGACTGGGACTGATACTGGATGACAACTTCTGCCAAAACAAAGATTAGGTTACTGTGTCCTGCCTCAAGACTGGGACTGATTCTGGATGACAACTTCTGCCAAAACAAAGATTAGGTTACTGTGTCCTGCCTCAAGACTGGGAGTGATACTGGATGAGAACTTCCACCAAAACAAAGATTAGGTTACTGTGTCCTGCCTCAAGATTATGGGAGCGTTACAGGACGACAACTTCCACTCAAAACAAAGATTAGGTTACTGTGTCCTGCCTCAAGACTGGGACTGATACTGGATGACAACTTCCACCCAAAACAAAGATTGGGTTACTGTGTCCTGCCTCAAGACTGGGACCGATACTGGATGACAACTTCCACCCAAAACAAAGATTGGGTTACTGTGTCCTGCCTCAAGACTGGGACCGATACTGGATGACAACTTCCACCAAAACAAAGATTGGGTTACTGTGTCCTACCTCAAGACTATGGGAGCGTTACAGGACGACAACTTCCACCAAAACAAAGATTGGGTTACTGTGTCCTGCCTCAAGACTATGGGAGCGTTACAGGACGACAACTTCCACCCAAAACAAAGATTAGGTTACTGTGTTTTGCCCTTACAAATTTGTACTGCAAGGATTTTTATGCCAATAGAATTCAAGACTGCAGGACTTACTTTATATCAACTTCTGCCAAAAACAAAGGTCAGGTCACAACTTTTTAGACCAATGGGATTCAAGACTATGGGATTGTTACTAGACCTCAACTCCTGCCAGAAACAAAGGTCAGGTCACATTTTTTTAGACCAATGGGATTCAACACTATGGGAATGTTCCTAGACCCCAACTTTTGCCAAAAACAAAGGTCAGGTTATGATCTTTTTAAGACAGTGGGATTCAGGACGATGGGACTGTTCCTAGACCCCAACTTCTGCCAACAACAAAGGTCAGGTTATGATTGTTTAGGCCAGATGGGTTCAGAATGCAGGACTTACTGGACACCAACTTCCATCAAAAACAAAGGTCAGGTCACAACTTTGAAGACCAATGGGATTCAAGACTATGGGAATGTTCCTAGACCCCAACTTCAGGTCAGGTTATGATTGTTTAGGCCAGATGGGTTCAGAATGCAGGACTTAGTGGACACCAGCTTCCATCAAAAACAAAGGTCAGGTCACAACTTTTTAGAACAATGGGATTCAAGACTATGGGAATGTTCCTAGACCCCAACTTCTGCCAAAAACAAAGGTCAGGTTATGATTTTTAAGGCCAGATGGGTTCAGAATGCAGGACTTACTGGACACCAACTTCCATCAAAAACAAAGGTCAGGTCACAACTTTTTAGACCAATGGGATTCAAGACTATGGGAATGTTCCTAGACCCCAACTTCTGCCAAAAACAAAGGTCAGGTTATGATTTTTAAGGCCAGATGGGTTCAGAATGCAGGACTTACAGGACGCTAAGTTCACCTCCAAGCAAATATCGGGTTACACTTTTCTGCCTCAACAAATTCCTACCGCTGAAACCATTGGACCTCCTGTCTGCCAAGTTAAGACAATAGATATTCTAACACTGGGATCTAGAGAAGTGGACTTTTGACAAGTGCCACTTAACATCAGAACAATACAAAGGACGTCAGAACTCATCGTAACGAAAGAACAGTTTGGTCCGCCCGAGTGAGATGGCTACACTGGACCTATGCCGCTCGCCACCCTCTCTCTCTCTCTCCCTCTACTATTATGATTAATATATTATTCAGAGCATGCATAGCGTAGGAAACTTTGGAACACACGTCTCAACCACAGGCAACCCTAGATACATGGATGACAATTTGACAAGGAAGGAAGCGAGTCTTTGTATAAACGAACACAGTGGACAAAAGAGACAGATTTTCCGAGTGATGGCACGAGTATTTTCAGTACAAATCAGTGTTGCTATGGGGTGTGTATTAAAGCCACCCCTTGATGGACCTTGCTATGGCCTCGGCAGACACACGACGACTTCCTCACGTGAGATCGACTCTTGACAGCAACACACAACACACGGTTTGTTTACCTTTCGCTCTCATGTTGTTATGGGGTGCGGATTAAAGCCACCCCTTGATGGACCTTGCTATGGCCTCGGCAGACACACGACGACTTCCTCACGTGAGATCGACTCTTGACAGCAACACACAACACACGGTTTGTTTACCCTTCGCTCTCAGGTCCACATTCCTAAACGTATCGGGCTCCCACTGCGACTATTTCCCAAGGCCACGGGGAAGATTAACCGGGTTTTCGTGGGTGTTTTTCCCCCTCAATTACACAGATGTAGTGTAAAACTCATCACTGGCATCACAAAGCGGTCCATGACGAGTCCAGCAGCAACTTCCACAAAAGAGAGGGAAGATTAACCGGGTGTTCGTGGGTGTTTTTCCCGTTTAAAGACGCAGAGGTCGTGTAAAACTATCACTGGCATCACAAAGCAGTCCACGAAGACCCCGGCGGCAACTTCCACAAACAAGAGGCTTTCGGAACAAGCGAACGGAGTGAGGCGACGATACGTTTACAAACACAGACGTCAATCCTGAACCGAAAAAAATGTTGTAGAAATGATAACAATGACCCAACCACTACTGCTAATGATAAGAATGATGGAAACACATAACGGGGCTTGCCTGTAGGTGCCGCGTGTGTGGGGGGACAGACCGACACACCCTTGCTGGAGCCTCGCGATGCCTATATCACATGGCTGAGATTCGTGAGACAAGACTGCATACATTTCCTTGGTACTATACATGCTAAATAAATAATGTGTGTATATATATATATCAATACATATATATACATCTTAATACTAACTCCTCCTCCTCCTCCTCCTCCTCTTCTCTCCCTTATGTACACTTCTTCCAAACTCATATAACAACAAAATCCTTGAGCCGTATGAAATGAGAAATCCACACACCAGTTCGGGACGCATCAAGATCTAGGAAAATAGATAAAAAATTTTGCCGAGATGTATAAAGAAAGCCCTGCGGGAAAATACAAAGGGCCGTCGTCGCCTGTACAAAAAGTGGGCAGGGTGGTGGTGGTGATGGTGGTGGTGATCCTTTTGTTTGCTGCGGCATTCCCGGGAAATGATACAAGACAGGAAAACAACAACAGAGACCGGTATTTACAAAAGTGTTTACGTGCACGTCGAACGAACCGCCTCCTCTACCGCCTCCTCTACCGACACTCTTCCACCACCGACAACCATAATCTTACTTCTCCTCCCTCCTCTCTTTTGGTGTACATGGTGGTGGAATTTTGAAATCCACCTGCCAATGTCCACGCCAGGTTTGACCCTCCTCCTAATCCTCCTTCCCATCCTCCTCCTCCTCTTCCTCCTAATCATCCTCTTTTTTGGTTTACAAGGTGGTGGAATTTTGAACTCCAGTCACCAATGTCCACGCCAGGTCTGACCCTCTTCCTTCTCCTTCTCCTAATCCTCCTCCTCCTTTTTCTCTTCCTCCTAATCATCCTCTCCTTTGGTTTACAAGGTGGCGGAATTTTGAATTCCAGCCGCCAATCTCCACTCCAGGTCTGACCCTCTTCCTCTTCCTCCTAATCATTCTCCTCCTCCTCCTCTTCCTTTCGTTTCATTTACAAGGTGACGGAATCCTGCACTCTATAACACATTGCCACCAACGTCTATGGCTGACCTGACCCTCCTCTTCTCTCTGTTTTTTTGTGGTGGCGGACTCTCGCACTCACCCACTCTCTCGACGCCTATATAAAAAACACATACTTACGGCACCCACGCACTCTATGACAACAACCGACAGCCACACTCTTACCTACCTATGAACTAAGTCTCTCCGCCCGTCGCCGCCGTAAATAACTCCATCTCTCGCCGCGGGAAAAACTCATGCACACTCTCAGGACTCCTATATATAAAACAACACAAGTAGCCATTCACACGTCTCCTTACGAGGGTACTGGAGCCAGCCTAGCGCTACCCCTGCAACTACCGGGTAAGAATACATTCGTCCCTCAAATAGCACGGTTTCCAATAGTTCTGTTTCGGTTTTATGTGGATTTTCACTGAGGATTTTTTTAGGATTTTTAAATTTCCCGATGAGCAGGAAATCTAAAAATCCTTAAAAGATCTTCTATGACAATCCGTAAAGAACAGAAACCGAACTATTTGAGGGACGACTGTATTGGGTGTTATGTGGACTTCTGAAGCGAATACCGACAAGATGTGATCAAGGGCGGCCTGCGTAGTGGGCCCATTCAAACTCGTCTTTCCTTTAGCGCTAGACTTGATGAAAAATGGTTCAGCTACGTACGAGTTAATACTGCATGTTATCATAAGTGAGACTCCTGCCTTCCCACATTTCTTCTTGTGACCACGAAGGATTATGTACATGAATGAAAGTCTGTGTGTGTGTGTGTGTGTGTGTGTGTGTGTGTGTGTGTGTGTGTGTGTGTGTACCACGGCCTCTACCCCCACTATTGCCAACTCCCTTTTCACACCACAAACATCACATTGAGGGATATAAAATGTATACTTTCACACCCACATCACTACACGCGCGCACACACACACACACACACGACTCTTAGCTTAACCCAGACTGAAGAAGGTGATGTGAAGGGTTAGACTCCCTTCTCTCTCTCTCTCTCTCACACTCCTCAGCCCTGCAGTCGACGCCCTTGAAGATAGAGAAAGGGACGGACTTGTGGATTAGCTGTATATGAATGGAGATAAGACTTAATTTTAAAGGCAGAAAAGGAGGCAAATTGAGTTCTAATATGTGTTCTTTTTGGGTTTGTGATGCAGCAGAAGGGTCAAGGTACCAGAGGAATCATTATGCTACCCCTGGAAATGCTCAAGACTCCTAAATAATGCTCAAAACTCCTATAGAATGCCTACAGAATGCTTAAGACTCAAAAAATGCCTGGAAAATGCTTAAAATTCCTACAAGATGCTCAAAACTCCTACAAAATACCTGGAAAATGCTTAAAACTCCTACAAAATACTCAAGACTCCTATAAAATGCTCAGAACTCCTACAAAATGCCTGGAAAATGCTTAAAACTCCCACAAAATGCTCAGAACTACAAAATGCCTGGAAAATGCTTAAAACTCCTACAAAATGCTCAAAACTCCTACAAAATGCCCAGAACTCCTACAAAATGCTCAAAACTCCTACAAACTGCTCACAACTCCTACAAACTGCTCACAACTCCTACAAAATGCTCATAACTCCTACAAAATGCCAAGAACTCCTACAAAATGCTCACAACTCCTACAAAATGCTCACAACTCCTACAAAATGCTCACAACTCCTACAAAATGCTCACAACTCCTCCTAAAAAAGCCTAGTCGAACACACAAACTTGGGCGCCGAACTGTTTAAGAATACGTTCCTTAGTAGTCAAAATGGATGGTGAGTCTTGCTGAGTGGGTCTATGAAAACAAATACACATAAGACTGATCGAGGAACAGAGAAGGCAAAATAGGTGATAGTCTTACTGAGACTGATCGAGGAACAGAGAAGGCAAAATAGGTGATAGTCTTACTGAGTGTGTCTTAGGGAACATGTATAGAAAGACTGATCAAGGAACAGAGAGAAGGGATAACATGGCAAGTCAAAATAGGTGATAGTCTTACTGAATGCGTCTTAGGGAACATGTATAGAAAGACTGATCAAGGAACAGAGAAGGGATAACATGGCAAGTCGATATGTGTGATAGTCTTACTGAGTGCATCTTAGGGAACATATGTAGACAGACTGATCAAGGAACAGAGAGAAGGGATAACATGGCAAGTCAAAATGGGTGATAGTCTTACTGAGTGCGTCTTAGGGAACACATGTAGACAGACTGATCAAGGAACAGAGAGAAGGGATAACATGGCAAGTCAAAATGGGTGATAGTCTTACTGAGTGCGTCTTAGGGAACATATGTAGACAGACTGATCAAGGAACAGAGAGAAGGGATAACACAGCAAGTCAAAATGGGCGATAGTCTTGCTGAGTGTGTCTTAGGGAACACATGTAGACAGACTGATCAAGGAACAGAGAGAAGGGATAACACAGCAAGTCAAAATGGGTGATAGTCTTACTGAGTGCGTCTTAGAGAACATATGTAGACAGACTGATCAAGGAACAGAGAGAAGGGATAACATGGCAAGTCGATATGTGTGATAGTCTCAGGAAAACAAATGCAACCTCAAGCCTTACCAGCGTGGAGTAGTGGAGCGTGGAGGCCTGGTGGTGTGGTGGAGTGGAGGGGCTAGATGCAGGTGTCGGTAGAGTGGTTGGAGTACGGTTGCTTGCCCCGCGTCGTCTTGTTTCGGTAGATGTCGCCTTTGGTCACCGCAACCGGCTCGCTGCTACTTTTTCGAGGGTTGCCGAGGGTCACTAGAGTGCTTGCGATGGCCAGCCCGCCTGTCAGAAAGGGGAGAATGAAGGTAGTTGTAGTAGTAGTAGTAGTAACCTCTGTCATAAAGAAATAAACAAATAATGAATAAATAAACACCCCAAGACAAGCCCGGTGGTAACAGTTAACGAGGGCTGACCTGGGTGGCCGATAGGTGTGTAGAGCTCGGTGCCCGTGGGGAGCTGCACCAGGAGCGAGAGGACGGCAGCGCGACTCCCACAGCAAGGCTCAAGGGCTATGGGGCTGGGGTTGACCTGTGGGTGGAGGGGAGGAGGAGGAGGAGGTTAGGGGTGACGGTGCAAAGATGAAGAAAGGCTGTGTTGGGCAGGGGTGGAGTATTTGTATTCAGTATTTGTATTCAAATACATCTGAACACTGTACTTGTGTATTTGTATTTGTATTTGAGTAATAATTGATAGAAATCAAAGTATTTTCAATTGTATTTGAATACAAGGGAATAGTATTCATATTCTGTGAATAATGTGATGAATACTTAAAAAATTATCATCAGAAATACCAGCCATTGTTCCTTACAAGCCCAGCCTCCTGGGTGGACATGTAATGGCAGTGTATAGCACAGGTTTAGCCTAGCAGGGGGGTGTCTGGAGGCTGGCTCAGTTGCCACTTGCCAGAGTGACTGTGTGATCTAATTCATTCAGGCTCATTGTGGGATTTTTCTCTACTGTCCATTGCCCACGGGATATTATACGTACAGTGGACTACCCAGTTATATCAAGAAGGTATTTTTCAATGAAAAGTATTCATGAATGTAATCATGAATACTTTGAAGAAGTATTCGTATTTGTATTCAAATTAAAATCATTTCAGTGTATGCAAATTTGCATTTGTATTCAAAGGAATCTGAAGTCTTCAAATTTGTATTTGAATACATAACTCTTGTCTTCACTCCACCCATGGGTTAGGTTAACTTAGGTTTGGCTAAAGGCAGGACAAAGAACAGACAAAGGCTGAAGACGCTGGGCAAGGTTATCACAGGTCAGGTTAGAGGCAGGAAGCATCTTGGACTGGAGAACGAAGGCTGAGGAAACTTTCACCGTCTTAAACAGCGATAACAAAAAAACAGGAAATAATAAAAGGAAAACTTGAGGAAGACAAAGGTACAAACTATGATAAAACAACAAGCAGCAGACTCCTCACCTTCTTCTTGACCTTGAGCGTGCCGAGGGAGTCCAGGAGATCCGAGGACAGACTGTCGGGCGAGATGGAATTCTGAATAAACTTGTTGGCGCTGTTATTGCAGAACTTTGAGTTGGTCTTGTTGGCGGAGGCTGTGAGGGCGCCGGGCATGGTTCCGTTGGTCTCACGCACGCAGCAGTTGTTATTATTATTGGTGTTGGTGAGTGGCTTGATGGTGGTGGTGATTGCGTTCGTGGTGGTAGTGGTAGTGGTGGTGGTGGTGGTGGTGGTGGTTGTGTCGGGGGTCTCTGTGGTGGTGTCGGAAGTGTCGTCGTCAGCTGCGGTGCCTCTCGGGTAGAGCTCCAGCAGTATGGGTCTGAAGGGGCGGGATGCCATGGCCTCCATCTCCACCAGAAGTCGCTGCGGGGAGAAAACAGTGGAAGATTAAGTCAAGTGAGGGTTAAGTTTGCCTCACCTCCCTCCCTCTTAATGATTGTCTTTTGTCCCTTAGATATTGGCAAGAGTGGAAGATTAAGTCAAGTGAGGGTTAAGTTTGCCTCACCTCCTTCCCTCTTAATGACTGTCTTCTGTCCCTTGAGATATTGGCAAGAGTGGAAGATTAAGTCAAGTGAGGGTTAAGTTCGCCTCACCTCCTTCCCTCTTACTGACTGTCTTCTGCCCCTTGAGATATTGGCAAGAGTGGAAGATTAAGTCAAGTGAGGGTTAAGTTCGCCTCACCTCCCTCCCTCTTAATGACTGTCTTCTGCCCCTTGAGATATTGGCAAGAGTGGAAGATTAAGTCAAGGGAGGGTTAAGTTTGCCTCACCTCCCTCCCTCTTCCTGACTGTCTTCTGCCCCTTGAGATATTGGCAAGAGTGGAAGATTAAGTCAAGTGAGGGTTAAGTTCGCCTCACCTCCTTCCCTCTTACTGACTGTCTTCTGTCCCTTGAGATATTGGCAAGAGTGGAAGATTAAGTCAAGTGAGGGCTAAGTTCGCCTCACCTCCTTCCCTCTTCCTGACTGTCTTCTGTCCCTTGAGATATTGGCAAGAGTGGAAGATTAAGTCAAGTGAGGGTTAAGTTTGCCTCACCTCCCTCCCTCTTACTGACTGTCTTCTGCCCCTTAGATATTGGCAAGAGTGGAAGATTAAGTCAAGTGAGGGTTAAGTTCGCCTCACCTCCCTCCCTCTTCCTGACTGTCTTCTGCCCCTTGAAATGTTGACAAAGTTATGTCCCGTGCTGTAACTACTGCTTTTTTCCTTGCTATTTTTCACTATGTCTTCTGTGCCTTGAAATGTATTGGCTATTTCTATGGAAGATTAAGTCAAATGTTAAGCCTCACCTCCCTCCCTCTTACTGACTGTCTTCTGCCCCTTGAAATGTTGGCAAAGTTACGTCCCTTGCTATCTGCTACTGCTTTTTCCTTGCTCATTTTCACTGTGTCCTCTACCTCTTAAGATGTATCCCTTGCTATTTTCTTTTGCTATTTCTATGCTATGTCTTCTGTGCCTCGAGATGTTGGCAAAGTTACGTTCCTTGCTATCTCTTACTGCTTTTTCCCTTGCTATTTTTCACTGTGTCTTCTGCCCCTTGAAATGTTGACAAAGTTACGTCCCTTGCTATCTCGTACTGCTTTTTCCCTTGTTAATTTTCACTGTGTCTTCTACCTCTTAAGATGTATCCCTTGCTATTTTCTTTGGCTATTTCTATGCTACGTCTTCTGCGCCTCGAAATGTTGACAAAGTTTCATCCCTTGCTATCTCCTACTGCTTTTTCCCTTGCTAATTTTTACTGTGTCTTCTGCCCCTTGAAATGCTGACAAAGTTTCATCCTCTGGTATCTCCTCTTGCTATTGTTACTCTACCCTTCTGATCTAGCTAGCCAAATGCCTCCACCACTGCATTCCCATGGCCTCACTGCACAAGCCTGCCTTCTCTGTCCCTTCCCTATGCTGTCCAACCTCCTGATGCTGGTCATGTCACAAGCCAGCAAGATGGGCGACTGACCTGTCTTCTGGTGTATATGTCGTATTTCTGTTTGATTTTCCACAGGATGGCCGCCAGGGTCAGCAGGATCAGGAAGCATCTGCAGGAAGGAAAGAGTCACCCATCAGTAATATATACAGGATTAGATCACATTCATGAGAGATAAGATGCAAAACCATGTGCCATTGACTGTGATGATACTGCACAGACTCGAGAGAACAGATGCAAAAACATGTGCCATTGACTGTGATGATACTGCACAGACTCTTACAGGGAGTATCTACAGGAACAAAAGGGAAGGAGCCACACATCAGACAGAAACATAAGGGCTCAGATCACATTCATGAGAGATCAGATGCAAAAACATGTGCCATTGACTGTGATGATCCTACACACTCTTACAGGGAGTATCTACAGGAACAAAAGGGAAGGAGCCACACATCAGAAAGAAACAAAAGGGCTCAGATCACATTCACACGAGAGATTAGTCACAGAAACACAAGCCAGTCACTGTGAAGACTCTACATAGACAAGAAAATGAGCTCAGAGAAAGAGAGAAAACAAAGCCAGGCTGAAAAGATACAGACACACACACACACATACAAATGGATATGGAAACTCACAGCGAGAATATGGAAAACAAACTAAATAGGACTTGAGGGAACAACAAAACAAGGCTGAAAGAAACACAGACACAGAGACACATTGACACTTACAACAAAACAACAAAAAAACAATAGGATAAAACTCAGAAAAATAATACAATGCTAGAATGAAGAGAAAAACAGAAAACAGGCAGGAACACACCAACACATAAATTAACAACAACGACAAAAGAACACAACATGGAGGAAGAAGAAACATGCCAACCCCAAGCCCAGACAGACACAGCGGACGGATATGGAAGTCAACTCACAGCGAACACACACATTAACAACAATAACAAAAGAACACAGCATGGAGGAAGGAAGAAACATGCCAACCTTAAACCCAGACAGACCCGCAGACATATAAGAACATAAGAACACAGGAGTTTGCAAGAGGGTCAACTCACAGCGAGAATATGGAGAACTGAATGACTAACACACACATTAACAACTGTGACAAAAGAACACAACATGGAGGAAGAAGAAACATGCCAACCCCAAACCCAGACAGATACAGCGGACGGATATGGAAGTCAACTCACAGCGAGAATATGGAGAAGAACTGAATGAGGTCGAGCTTGGGGTGCTGCGAGAAGGACACCACGATTTCGATGGGTGGCGTAAAGTTGTACACGTAGACGAGGAAGGTGGTGTTGTTGTCCGCCGAGCCGAAGGTGTACTCCGAGGCGCTGAACCGCTGTTTGATGCGCGTACCAGTGTAGTTGCGGATGATCCAGGACTCGTGACTCCGTGCTGTGCCGAGGAGAATACAAGGATTTCATTGGGGGTTGTGGGGTCATGGTCACTGTTGCCAGATCATCGTACTCAGAGCCTCGTATTGACCAGTTCTAAATAAATAAAAAAGCAGCTAGACACAGTTCCAACAAAGAAAACAGACGAGGGGTCAGAAACGAGGTCAATTTCAGGAGGAGAGGTGACCTGATACTCCCACTTCAAAGAGTTCAAGTTCATGGTGTGGGGCGGGCTTGGGTTGTGACCTGACCTAATAAACTTTATAACATGACCTAATATACTGTTAAAGGAAGGTTTGAGGGTGGTAGGGGATGTGACCTGACTTAACACACTCTAAAACTTGACCTAATATGCTGTTAAAGGAAGCAATACAGATGAAGGGTGTTCCAGAGTTTACCCACGGAAGGGATGAAAGAATGAAGATGCTGGTTAACTCTTGCAGAAAGGATTTGGATAGCATATGGATGAGCCAGTGGAACGCTGTGTGCATCATGGCAAAGGCTGTTCCTGAGTTTACCAGCAGAAGGGATGAAAGAGTGAAGATGCTGGTTAACTCTTGCATAAGGGATTTGGCTACCATATGGATGAGCAAGAGTGGAAAGCCGTGTGCAGCAGGGCGATAAGAACGAAGGTTATATTTTAGCAAGAGTACATCAAGCCCAGTCCATGCCACTCACTAGTCTTTGAGGATATCTTGATGTTGGTGGCCTTGGAGCAATAGATGTCAAAGTCGGTGTCTACATCGCTCTTGGTGGGGATGTTGAAGAAGTTGATCTGGCGGATGTGACTGTCCTCCTGCTTGCTAAGGTTGAAGGTGAACTGGTAGTCAATCTGGAGGTCATCTGTCGGGGGTGAAAAAGACGGATTAGAACCAGGGCGGTTGGTATAGTGGCGTTGGCATGTTTAGGTTATGTTGTTATATATGTGTGGAGTATAATGATGAGTACCTTTTCTACTTCTCCTCCTCTCCTCTCCTCTTCCTCCTCCATCCTAAATTTTTCCTCTATCTGTATATTTTTCTTTTTCCTTTTTTTTTCTGCCTTCTCTTTTTCTTCCTCCTCCTCCTCCTCCTCCACACTCACAGAAGCACAATCCCTTTCCTCATCTTCCTTCTCCTCCTCCTCCTCCTCCTCTCTCTCTCTCTCTCTCTCTCTCTCTCTCATCTCTCCTCTCTCTCTCTCCTCCCATAATCATAGTCTCTCTCTCTCTCTCTCTCTCTCTCTCTCTCTCTCTCTCTCTCCTTCTTATCTTTTTGCTGCTTATGCTCCTTCCTCCTCCTCCTCCTCCTCTCTCTCTCTCTCTCTCTCTCTCTCTCTCTCTATCTCTCTCCCCCCCCCCCTTCTTATCTTTTTGCTGCTTATGCTCCTTCCTCCTCCTCCTCCTCCTCCTGCACACTCACAGAAGCACAATCCCTCCCTCCCTCTCTCTCTCTCTCTCTCTCTCTCTCTCTCCCCTTCTTTTCTTCCTGTTGCTTATGCTCCCTCCTCCTCCCCCTCCTCCTCCTCCTGCACACTCACAGAAGCAATCCTCCCCCCCTCTCTCCCCTTCTTTTCTTCCTGTTGCTTATGCTCCTTCCTCCTCCTCCTCCTCCTCCTCCTCCTCCTGCACACTCACAGAAGCATGATCCCTGCAGCGGCTCCCCCACGTAGTTGTTCTGTTTGTCGCAGCGCTCACAGTGGTCGCCGGTCACCCCCTTTGTGTGACAGTTGCAGCGCCCAGTCTCCCGGTGGCAGTCGTCCCCGTGTTCGTTGCACATACACGCTGGGGAAGGGAGATGTCAGGTTGGTATGGGGTGCGGCACGACCTAACGCACTCTATAATATAGTGTGGGGTTGGTAGGGAATGTGACCTGATCTAACGCACTCAATAGCATGGTGTGGACTGGTATGGGTTGTCATCTGACCTAATGTATTATATGACATGGTGTGGGGTTGGTTGGGAATGTGACCTGACCTTTTTTTTTTTTTTTTTTTTTTTTCACATCTAAGGAGACAGTTCAAGGGCTCAAAGAAAGAAATAAAAAAAGCCCGCTACTCACTGCTCCCGAACAGAGGCCAAAGGAGTGTCCAAAAAGAGAGGTCAATTTCAGGAGGAGAGGTGTCCTGACACCCTCCTCTTGAAAGAGTTCAAGTCATAGGCAGGAGGAAATACAGGTGAAGGAAGATTGTTCCAGAGTTTACCAGCGTGAGGGATGAAAAAGTGAAGATGCTGGTTGACTCTTGCATAAGGGGTTTGGACAGTATAGGGATGAGAATGAGTAGAAAGTCGTGTGCAGCGGGGCCGCGGGAGGGGGGGAGGCATGCAGTTAGCAAGTTCAGAAGAGCAGTCAGCATGAAAATATGAAATAATGCACTATAACAAGGTGTGAGGCTGTCTTGGGTTGCGTCCTGACCTAATGTACTCTATAACATGGCGTGGACTGGTATGAGGTGTGACCTGACCTAATTTATTTTGACATGGTATGGGGTTGATAGGGAATGTGACCTGACCTAATGCACTCAATAACATGGTGTGGGGTTGTTGTGCGCTGTGACCTAACACACTGTACACCCATACACTCGGAAAGTAACACACACACACACACACACACACACACACACACACACACACACACATCAGGAAGGTGTGAGGGTGTTACGGGCTGTGACCTGACCTAACACACTGTACAACCTGACCTGACAACACAACACAAGGTAATTATATATAAATAGCCTTCCATCTATAGTTCTCTCTCACAACCCCCCACAGACACAACCCAATCATAACCCAGCCCAACTTCCTCCATTCCAAGCTAACACAACCCTATCAATACTCATGGCTGCCCCACAACCCAATCATAACCCAGCCCAACCTCCTCCATTCCAAGCTAAAGCAACCCTATCAATACTCACGGCTGCCCCCACAACCCAATCATAACCCAGCCCAACCTCCTCCATTCCAAGCTAACACAACCCAATCAATACTCACGGCTGCAGAGTCCTCCGTTGATGGGCGAGCCGTAGAACTTCTTGGAGCAGTACTGGCAGTGCGGCCCCACGGTGTTGTTGGCGCATGGCTGGAGGCACTGGCTGTTGTTGTCGCATGTGCTGTGCCCGTTGCAATTACACACTGGAACAAACACACACACACACAAATGCACATGTTAGCAAGAAATACACACACACACACACACCTTCCTGCAAAGAAATGTAGAGGTTTGGAACAGTCTGAGCGAGGATATAGTATCAGCGAGGAGTGTGCAAAGCTTTAAAGATAAGTTGGATAAATGCAGATACGGAGACGCGACCACACGAGCATAATGCCCAGGCCCTGTAAAACTACAACTAGGTAAATACAACTAGGTAAATACACACACATTTATTGATTTTAAGGAAAAGTTGGATGAGAGCGGATATGGAGACGGGACAGCGCGAGTTTAGCTCTTTTCCTGTATGTCACAACTAGGTAAATACTAGGTAAACACACACACACACACACACACACACACAGAGGAAAAGAGATACAAGGAACCTGGTAAGGACACAGAAGATAGCGAGGAAAATGGTACCGGAGATATTGAGACACCATATGAGAACAGACTGGAGGAAATGAAAGTGAAGACGCTTGAGGAGAGGAGACGATGAGGAAACTTAATAGCTGTGTACAAATTTACTAGTGGGCTGGAAAAGGTGGAAAGAGACGACCTGCTTATGACAGAGGGGAGGAGGAGGGGGCTGAGAGGACACAGTAAGAGGCTGAAAAAGGGAACACGTCTGAAGGGTAAAAGGCAATACAGTTTCCCACACAGATGCAGATGAGTGGAATGGTCTAGAGGAGGAGACTGTGGAGGCAGGGAGTGTCCAGCAAATAAGGGAGAGGTTGGACATATATAGACAAGGAGACAGGACTATACCAGGTTAGCTCAGGCCCTGAACACCACAGATAGGGAAGTACAAATAGGTAAATATACACACACACACACACACACACACACACACCTTGATAAACCTTGCCCACTTAAACTTGACAGAAGGAAAATGATTAAATGAGAAACTGAGAATCCATCCCAAAATATAGTACCATACACACACACACACACACACACACACACACACACACACACACACACACCTTGATAAACCTTGCCCACTTAAACTTGACAGAAGGAAAATGATTAAATGAGAAACTGAATGTCATCCCAAAACCACATATAGTTAAATACACACACACACACACACACACACACACACACTTGAGACATAAAGAAATATAGCTTCCCACAAAGAAATATAGAGGTTTGGAACAGACTAAGTGAAGATGTAGTATCGGCAAAGAGTGTGCAAAGCTTTAAGGAAATGTTGGACAAGTACAGACAGATATGGGGACGGGACCACACGAGCGTAAGCCCAGGCCTTATAAAACTACAACTAAGTAAATACACACACACACACACACACACACGTACACACACTCATTGCAAATAGTTCCAAGAAAAAGAAAAAAAGAAAAAAAATGTTGTGGAACTGCAAAGAAGCAAGATCATAAAGGACAGTTAAATGTGCACCAGAGTCGCCAACCCAACCACCAATCCGCCACACACTCACGTGGACACTCCGTAAAGAACCAGTTGGCGGCGGAGCAGTTCCCGGCGTTGCGGTTGAGCACGCCGGTGACAGGGTTGACCGGCCCGCGCTGCCCCCCCTCCATGCAGCGCCCAATGCCAGTGCCGCCCCCGTCATCGCACCATCCGCACGCCACGTCCGCCTGGCACTCCTTGCAGGTCTTGTGTAGGGAACAGCGACGCTCTCCTGAAGGATGAGGGAAGGCAACACTTAGGGTTGTACTACTTAACATGTCATCGCCCAGGTTCACATAGGCTTTCGTAAGAGTTTTGGGCAAGAAGAGAAAGCATTAGTGAAGAAAAGTCTGCAAATCACTCCTACGAAAAGGGTTCAGAGGAGCGGCCAAAAGCGAGGTCCACCCTACTCCTCTATCCCTCCTTCCTTCTCTCCCTGTACTTTTCTTTTTCCTTCCCTCCCTCTCGCTCTTCACCTCTCACCCCCTCCCTTCTTTCCCCTTCTTCTTCCTTCCTTCCCTCATCTTTTTTTTTAACAGCAAAGGAAACAACTCAACGGCAAAGAGAGAAAACATTAGTGAAGAAAACTCCGCAAATCACTCCTACGAAAAGGGTTCAGAGGAGCGGCCAAAAGACTCCTTCCCTCCTCTTCTTCTTCCCTTCCTTTCCTCACCTTTTTTTAACAGTAAAGGAAACAACTCAAAGGCAAAGAGAGAAAACATTAGTGAAGAAAACTCCGCAAATCACTCCTACAAAAAGGGTTCAGAGGAGCGGCCAAAAGCGAGGTCCACTTACCAGGCTTGAGGTCCATGCACTTCTTGGCCTCGGTGGTCCACTCCCGGCACTGTCCGTACGGGAAGCTGACCAGGTAGGAGTTGTTGTTTACGCACCGCTGCTGGTTGAAGCACCACATACACGTACTCTGGGGTGGGCCAAGGAGAGGGGGGGAGGGGGTTGATGAGCCGTGAGACTTGAAAGACCTTGATAATGTACTTGAGATTGGTTAGTCTCTCTCTCTCTCTCTCTCTCTCTCTCTCTCTCTCTCTCTCTCTCTCTCTCTCTCTCTCTCTCTCTCTCTCTCTGTCTTTCCTCCTCCTTTCCTTCCTTCCTTCTTGCCGTCTCTCCCTCTACATCTCATTCACTCCCTCTCTCCCCTTCCTAACCTCCCCCTCTTTCCTCTCCCTCCCAATACATCCTTCCCTCCCTTTCCTCTCTCTCCTTCCCTCCCTTTCCCTCCTTCCGTCTGCCCCTATGCCTCTCTTTCTCCTTCTTTCCCTCCTCCCTCCCTTCCTCCCTCTCCCTCCCTCCTCACCTCAGTACACTTGGAGCACGTCGTCCGCTCGGCACACGTCTCATCGCAGGCCTTGTGGGGGTGCAAGGCAGTGCGTGTGCCCCCACTGAGGGCCGTGCGGTGGTCCTGCTGGTCAACGGGAGGCGTGCTGGGGATGTTCTCGCCCGGAAGCACCACCCCAGAGACCTCGAGGTGCTCTGGGGTGTTGGTCCTGTTCCGCGCCACCACGCACAGCTGCTCCTGCCAGTCACAGTGCTGGTGGGCGCGGCAAAGCTGGCAGGTCTTGAGGGACTTGCAGTGGGAGCGCAGGGTGTCCTCCTCGCAGCTGTCCCCATTCCCCACGCCCTGAGGGGAGGCCACAGACACAACGTTAGGAAGGGAAGTAGCGGGGGAGAGCTTCTTGCACCCACTACGACTTGACTTTCTCTAACTCTGTACCCATTACCACTGTGTACTTCCTTCTAACTCAAGTTGTGAAGTATAAAAGACTTGCTGGAATGGACTTGAGTCACTGAGAACCTAAGTACCTATAGCAGACTGTCTTGCACCCACTACGACTTGACTTTATCTAACTCTGTACCCATTACCACTGTGTACTTCCGCTAACTCAAGTTGTGGAGTATAAAAAGACTTGCTGGAATGGACTTGAGTCACTGAGAACCTAAGTACTATAGCCAGACTTCTTGCACCACCCTACTGACTTTATCTAACTCTGTACCCATTAGTACCACTGTGTACTTCCGCTAACTTAAGTTGTGGAGTATAAAAAGACTTGCTGGAATGGATTTGAGTCACTGAGGGTCTAAACTGAGAACCTTAACACCTATAGCAGACTGAACCTTTTGTACCATTATGAAAGGGTTTAGTATAGGAGCACATGTTGTACCCTTCACGACCGTTTACTTTTGCTATGTCAAGTTGCAGGGTAAAAAGTCTTGCTGGAATGGATTTGAGTCACTGGGAACCTAAACACCCATTCTTGCCTATGTCTTTGTTGAATCTGAATATATAAACTTAAACCTTTGCCCATGTGACGCTCATCTCCCTACCACCCCTATTGACATCCATTATTATTAGCTCTTCATCATTTTATAAACCTCGATCAAGTCTCCTTCGTCTTTTTTTTTTTTTTAGTTTTTAGTGAACGCAGATTTAAATGCTTAAGTCTATCCTCATCTGACAAGTTTCTCGCCCCCTGAATCATTTGTGTCTGAGTGAAGGATCCCTAACCCTATATTTCAATGATACTCAAGCCTAATAATACATAAATAAATACATAACACATATACATCAGAATCTAGCCCTTGAATCACTTTTGTCTGACTTCTAAACATCCCTATCCATATATTTCAATGACACTCAAACTTCAATACTAAATAAATACACATATCACAAACACATCAGTCTCCACAAAGCTTACGTCTAGCATTCACAGCCAAGACAAGACTCATTCCTTGGCATACAGAGGTGGCACGAGGCATGGCGCTAACATAAAAACATAAATTCAGCCTCTCCAGTTAGGTTAGGTTAGCATTCCTAGGTTTACCGGATGCAGGAGCGAGAGAGTTACGTCTGTGTGAGTGTACAGGCTGAAGAATACAAGACACAGCACCTTTAGACCACAAGACGAGGGAATATGAATTGGCGATGGAGGTTCTGCATGTCTTAAGTTGATGTTCTGTTTGGTTTCGCTATGGATGAAATGTAAACACTGCCACATCAGCTGTTCGTGGCACCTATAGCAGTGATCGTTGTGTCTATAAATCTTCTGGGCACTTAATTCTTTATACTTATACAGGAGCAGAACATGACAGGCTTTTTTATTGTTTATGGAAATTAACTTAGGATCAGCTGTTCGTGGCGCCTATAGCAGCGATCGTGGCGTCTATAACTCATCTTCTTGACACTCAGTTCTTTATACTTGTACAGGAGCAGAACATGACAGGCTTTTTTATTGTTTATGGAAATTAACTTAGAATCAGCTGTTCGTGGCGTCTATAGCAGCGATCGTGGCTTCTATAACTCATCTTCTTGACACTCAGTTCTTTATACTTTTACAGGAGCAACACTTGACAGGCTTTTTTTATTGTTAAAGGAAATTAACTTTGAATCAGCTGTTCGTGGCACCAATAGCAGCGATTGTGGCGTCTATAACTCATCTTCTTGCCACTCAGTTCTTTATACTTTTACAGGAGCAACACTTGACAGGCTTTTGTTTTTATCTTTCATTTTTATTTGTAGGAATTAACTCGGAATCTTTACCAGGGCAGGATGGAGAGCACTGACATAAGACACAGAACCAATAGAGTTGAAATCTGAACCTTTGCTCAGTACAATGGAAGAAGGGTGCCGAGTATTGCTTTTTTCAACGCCTGTACACACACACACACACACACACACACACACACACACACACACTCCTAGGGGTTGTAAGCAGGCTATCACCACCCATGCACATGCTAAGTAATTATAAAAAAGTCAGTCATGTCGAGAAGTACGAGGTGTTGGACAAGGAAGAGTCACGTTAGCCTACATGCGATGGTCTCTTTTCTGTCTCTGTGGACCAATATTCTGATACATTTGGGGGTTAACACTGGACCCACATTATTTGACAAGGCTTTTATAGAGGTTGTGATGTATTTTCATGGGTAGTTTTAAGCTCTGTGGCCTAGGGATAGTTTGACAAGGCTTCTGTTTCTCTGTGGTCTGTGGTCGGGGTTAACACTGTACCTATATTTGACAAGGCTTTTATAGAGGTTGTGATGTATTTTCATGGGTAGTTTTAAGCTCTGTGGCCTAGGGATAGTTTGACAAGGCTTCTGTTTCTCTGTGGACCCATATTTTTAAAGATTTTGGGGGTTACACTGTACACACATTTGACAAGGCTTTTACTGTACCCATATTTGACAAGGCTTTCATAGAGGTTGTGATGTACTTCTATGAGGGGCTCAGTGCAGCAGTCAAGGATAGTTTGAATATGTAAAAAGTAAGGGAAAGGATGAACTGACAAATGTGAGGACAATGTAAGTGTTTATGGAGGACCTGGTGTGTCTGGTGAGGAAGGGAGAGGGAAGACACTGTGGGTTGGTGGGAGTGGCTCAGTGCAGCGGCAGGAGGTAGGAAAAGGCTGAGCTGACACAGAGAGCAAACATGATCATCAGAGAATGGAGTCACAGTGAAACATCTTGAAATGTACCCCACTGGAGCCTGGGGCTTTGGAACAGAGGGCAAGAGTAAGGTTGATGTTAGGGAGCCAGAAGACAGGCCCAGTGCAAGGGTCGGCCATGGTGGTGGAGTGCTTGAGGGGCAGCGAGATGCAGGAGTGACAGGACTAGGCTGGGCAAGGACGAAGGGAATGGCCAGGACTGGGAGCAAATGGAGTCTTCTGCCATGATCACCCCCTGACGGAGTTCCAAGGAATAGGCGTCAGAGTAGACAGACACACTAAGCAAGGCTGTGGACCAGTCAGGAATTGTCTGTTGGTCATGTTGGGGCCAGCGAGCCTGACTGCTGCTGAGGCTGTGCTCCGTGCAGTCCCTGGAGCTCCTGGCGGTGGTGCTCACAGCACAGCACAGCAAGGCAGAAACACAGCACCGTCAGCCACAAGGTTTGCTGTATGACACAGTTTACAGAGGAGCCCAAAACAGCACAAGAACTTGGTGGATACACAAACTTGGGAGTATTCAAAGTTGTGCTGTTCAGTACACGTGACCTTTGGGTTGTGCTGTGCAAGTCTTGTTTACACAAAGCCTTCTCATCAGTCACTTCATTTTGGTCTGCAACATGTGCTGTCTGCAGGGCCGTGGGGGCCAAGTCCTCTAATTCTCCCTCTTACCCTCAATTAATTTCCAAACTTATCATTGTTCCTTTATTTGGCACAGAGTCAGTGCCTCTGGGCTCCTGAGCTGCCCTACAAGTCATCATGGCTCCGCCACTGACAGTCTGAGGTCTGGCGCGAGTCACAGCGTTGGGCGTCCAGTGTTGTCTGTCGGTGTTAGTACTGGGCATCAAGGTCGGGCAGAGCTTCACGTACCTTGGCGGAGTGGTCCACAACAATGGTGGGCTTCACCAGGAAGTCATTGGATGGACTGGGTTGGTCCACAGTGTTGTGGACGCGCTCGCCATGAGTGAGTGTTGCGGGGGACACCTGTGAGGGGCCACAACTCAGCGCGTCAGAACAGTGTGCAGGCCCGGCCCAGGGCGGCCTCCCCTTCATCCCAGCTCTACCTTGTCCTGGCTTGTGGGGACGCCGCCAGCACCAACACCTCCAAAAGAACCAACACCTCCAAAAGAACCACCACCACCAACACCAACACCACCACTTCCACCACCACCACCTACAGCAGGGGACAGAGAGGTACAGCCCACAGCCCACATGACTCACAGCAGCTCAGGGTGATAGAGAGGTGCAGCCCACAGCCTTCAAGACTCAAACCATGCCCCAGAATGACAGCAGTACAGCCCACAGCCCCTGAGACTCACTGCAGAACCAAGAGTGAGACAAAGGTACTTTCCACAGCCCATAAGACTCACTACAGGACCAAGGTTGCTTTCAGATCTAGACACAAGAGCCAAAGGAAACATAAGAACAGGAGAGACACAGGCATATGGAAGGAGATGGATCAGAAAAAGAAGGTAAGGAGGGAGAGGAGTAAAGACACGAAGCTATTCTGGTATAACAACAATCAAACAGTTAGGAAATCAGTACTCGGACAACACACACACACACACACACACACACACACATGACAAACTCCTGCAATAAATGTGTATGTCTGTATGCCTGTCTCTCTCTCTCTCTCTCTCTCACACACACACACACACACACACACACACACATACATGACAAGCTCCTGCGATAAATGTGTATGCCTGTCTGTCTGTCTCTCTCTCTCTCACACACACACAGACAAACAAACAGCAAACATGATAAAATATGAGGCAACTTGAGTATAGAGGAGCATAGCAGGGCAGGAAGGAACAGGACATGGCAGGGAGTTTAACGAGTGACATCAACATTCTGGCAGACAGGCTGAGGAGCACCATGACACTAGGGACCATTCTCTAGACATGCACAGAGGGAACTACTACAAGAAGCTGCTGCTGCAGTAACCAAGAGAGGTAAACACAGAGGTCCATATCTTTAAACGTATCGAGCTCCCATTACAGCTGTTTCCCGAGGCCACAGAGAAGATAAGCCCCTTCACTACGGGCGGGCCAAAACAGCGCCACGCACCTCATTTAGGATTGCCGCACGCGCCAAATTTCAAATGTCGCTATTGAATATGACAATTTTTAAGCCATAAACTCAACATAATCATCATGTATTATATATGAAAACATGCAGAATTAAATGGTGCACATAAAGAAACAAATTCATTGATAATTTTGAAATGTAAGCATAAATATAGATAAAATAACTCGTATATTGGCTAAAGCGAGCCAGGACGCAGTATGCATGTCCTCGGATATGGTACGGGGCACGCAAAGTCGCAGTATACGTGTTGAAGGGGTTAGCCGGGTTTTCATGGGTGATATTTCAGCTCAAGGTTCAGAGGTCGGGAAAAACTATCACTGGGGTCGCAAAACAGTCCATGAAAATCTCAGCAACTTTTACCACGAGAGGCTTTTCAAACTTTCGAAGGCCACGGAGATGATTAGCCGGGATTTCATGGGTGATGTTTTAGTTCAAGGTGCAGGTCGGGTAAAACTATCACTAGGATCACAAAACAGTACATGAAAACCCCAGCAAGTTCAACGAGGGGCTTTTCAAACAGGCAAACTTAGGGGCTGATAGGTTTAACCCGGTACCAGCGACAGGCCAAGTTTGTGGCTTTACCGTGTACCAGCGATGGGCTAAGTTTGTGGCTTCACCGTGTACCAGCGACGGGCTAAGTTTGTGGCTTTACCGTGTACCAGCGACAGGGCAAGTTTGTGGCTTTACCGTGTACCAGCGACGGGCTAAGTTTTTGGCTTTACCGTGTACCAGCGACAGGCCAAATTTGTGGCTTTACCGTGTACCAGCGATGGGACAAGTTTGTGGCTTTACCGTGTACCAGCGACGGGCCAAATTTGTGGCTTTACCGTGTACCAACGACAGGCCAAATTTCTGCCATGACATAAACACCCCAAAAAACAGACGATGCATAAACTGATCACAAACGCGTTGATATATATTATGAAATGGCTTGCGTGAGTGATGATTTTTTCTCATTAATTCGCTTTGAGGGGCCTTTGAGAAACATGATCCCCGCAGCTACTGGGATGAGAATGCAGGTTAGAGAGCGAGATAGAGCAAAACAGCCCATGAGAACACTAGCAACTTCCACGAGGGGCTTTTCTAACATGCGAGCTTAGGGGCTGACACGTTTAGATATATGGACCAGAAAGCGAACGAGAGCAGGCATGACCACTACTATCAAGGAGCAACATACCACCACCTTGGTAGGCCTGGGCACCTCTTTATTTACCAGACCATTACTCAAACTCATCACCCCCTCAGGCTGTCAGGAACAAGACAATGTGTTAATCACCTCCCTCGGCAAAAGCGCGCGCTACATAAATAAAGACTATGGGGTCCGTCTCCGCAGCCCAGGACAGTGTTATTGTGAGCGCCCAAGCAGGATTAGACTCTACATGGATTTTGGGATTTTTGTGAAGCATTGGATACCTTTGATTTATATGGGAAAGGACGCAGGGAAGGGAACGAAAGAGAGGGGAAAAATTACCAATGGGGTCGAATTCTAATATAGGGTTGGAATCACGGCCGTTATGAATTTTATGAAGCATCCAATACCTTTTATCTATATAGCCATTCCCTCTCAATATCCTTCTTTTCTTTCCCTTTTCAATATTAAAGAATTCTAAAACAGAGGATCAGAATCATTTGGAAAGGTGTTTTGATCCTCTTCTCTTTTGTTTTTCCTCTCAATTCTCTCTTTTCTTTCTCTTCCTTCTTTTCCCTCTCAATTCTACCACCTCCCTTCTCTTCCCTCCTTTCCTTCCCTTCTCTTCCCTCCTTCTCTTCCCTCCTTTCCTTCCCTTCCCTTCCCTCCTTCCCTTCCCTTCTCTTCCCTCCTTCCCTTCCTTTCTCTTCCCTCCTTTCCTTCCCTTCTCTTCCCTCCTTCCCTTCCCTTCTCTTCCCTCCTTCCCTTCCCTTCTCTTCCCTCCTTTCCTTCCCTTCTCTTCCCTCCTTTCCTTCCCTTCTCTTCCCTCCTTTCCTTCCCTTCTCTTCCCTCCTTTCCTTTTCCTTCCCTTCTCTTCCCTCCTTTCCTTCCATTCCCTTCCCTGCTTCTCTTCCCTCCTTTCCTTGCCTCGTCTTCCCTTCCCTTCTCTTCCCTCCTTTCCTTCCCTTCTCTTCCCTCCTTTCCTTCCCTTCTCTTCCCTCCTTTCCTTCCCTTCTCTTCCCTCCTTTCCTTCCCTTCTCTTCCCTCCTTCCCTTCCCTTCTCTTCCCTCCTTTCCTTCCCTTCTCTTCCCTCCTTTCCTTCCCTTCTCTTCCCTCCTTTCCTTCCCTTCTCTTCCCTCCTTTCCTTCCCTTCTCTTCCCTCCTTTCCTTCCCTTCTCTTCACTCATTACCTTCCTTCTCTTCCTCCTTCCTTCCTTCTCTTCCTCCTTCCTTCCCTTCTCTTCCTCCTTCCTTCCTTCTCTTCCTCCTTTCCTTCCCTTCTCTTCCCTCCTTCCCTTCCCTTCTCTTCCCTCCTTTCCTTCCCTTCTTTTCCTGTAGGGTGACCTTCAATTTACTTCATAAACACCAACAACGACAATAAATATGTAGTTTTAGGTTAGTTTGGGGGCTGACAATCACGCTGTCCTGGGCTGTGGATTGGACCATATTTACTAAGAGAAGAAGAAAGTGGCGTCCTCCTTGGCAAAGACTAAGGTAACTATAGTAGGTCCCAAGTGTTAAGCTACAGACCTAATACTAGGCTCTGAGTGGCCAGGCAGCCGGAAGGGAGGGCAACCACAGCTATGCACATTAAGGGCCAGTTTTACAGTCCAATATAGCAAGTTCGTAAGCTCCCAAGGCAAAACGTCCTTGTACAGTAATACCTTGGCTTATGAGTGCCTTGCTTTATGAGTGTTTTGAGTTATGAGCAAAACTAAATCACTAATAAATGCCTTGAAAGAGTCCTTGTACAGTAATACCTTGCCTTATGAGTGCCTTGCTTTATGAGTGTTTTGAATTGTGAGCAAAACTAAATCACTAATAAATGCCTTGAAATAGTCCTTGTACAGTAATACCTTGGCTTATGAGTGCTTTGCTTTATGAGTGTTATGAGTTATGAGCAAAACTAAATCACTAATAAATGCCTTGAAATAGTCCTTGTACAGTAATACCTTGGCTTATGAGTGCTTTGCTTTATGAGTGTTTTGAGTTATGAGCAAAACTAAATCACTAATAAATGCCTTGAAATAGTCCTTGTACAGTAATACCTTGGCTTATGAGTGCCTTACCTTACCAGTGTTTTGAGTTATGAGCAAAACTAAATCACTAATAAATGCCTTGAAATAGTCCTTGTACAGTAATACCTTGGCTTATGAGTGCCTTACTTTATGAGTGTTATGAGTTATGAGCAAAACTAAATCACTAATAAAATGCCTTGAAATAGTCCTTGTACAGTAATACCTTGGCTTATGAGTGCCTTACCTTACGAGTGTTTTGAATTATGAGCAAAACTAAATCTCTAAGAAATGCCTTGAAATAGTCCTTGTACAGTATTACCTTGGCTTATGAGTGCCTTACCTTACCAGTGTTTTGAGTTATGAGCAAAACTAAATCACTAATAAATGCCTTGAAATAGTCCTTGTACAGTATTACCTTGGCTTATGAGTGCCTTACCTTACCAGTGTTTTGAGTTATGAGCAAAACTAAATCACTAAAAAATGCCTTGAAATAGTCCTTGTACAGTAATACCTTGGCTTATGAGTGCCTTGCTTTATGAGTGTTTTGAATTATGAGCAAAACTAAATCACTAAAAAATGCCTTGAAATAGTCCTTGTACAGTATTACCTTGGCTTACGAGTGCCTTGCTTTATGAGTGTTTTGAGTTATGAGGAAAACTAAATCACTAATAAATGCCTTGAAATAGTCCTTGTACAGTATTACCTTGGCTTATGAGTGCCTTGCCTTACGAGTGTTTTGAATTACGAGCAAAACTAAATCACTAATAAATGCCTTGAAATAGTCCTTGTACAGTATTACCTTGGCTTATGAGTGCCTTGCCTTACGAGTGTTTTGAATTACGAGCAAAACTAAATCACTAATAAATGCCTTGAAATAGTCCTTGTACAGTATTACCTTGGCTTATGAGTGCCTTGCTTTACGAGTGTTTTGAATTACGAGCAAAACTAAATCACTAATAAATGCCTTGAAATAGTCCTTGTACAGTATTACCTTGGCTTATGAGTGCCTTGCTTTACGAGTGTTTTGAATTACGAGCAAAAACTAAATCACTAATAAATGCCTTGAAATAGTCCTTGTACAGTATTACCTTGGCTTATGAGTGCCTTACCTTACCAGTGTTTTGAATAACGAGCAAAACTAAATCACTAAAAAATGCCTTGGTTTAAGAGTGGCGAATTGGTGCGCGAGTTGATATGAAAAGGAGGATATTTTAGAGAACCACTCGAGAGCTCTCTTTAGCATCTGGTACTGGGGAAAAGTTACGGATCATTGTGGAGGATATAATTTGGTTTGGGCGCTGACAATGACCCTGTGTTGGACTGTCACACTGGCCCTAGACACAGACAGGTGACTAGTTATGCATTACAAGCTCTCCCTTACTAAATGTGGAGAGCATAGTATGGCCTGGGTGCTTACAATGACCCTGTTGGACTGTCACACTGGGCCAAGACACAGACAGGTGACTAGAGGCTGCATTACAAGCTCTTCCTTACTAAATGTGGAGAGTATAGCATGGCCTGGGTGCTTACAATGACCCTGTTGGACTGTCACACTGGGCCTAGACACAGACAGGTGACTAGTGATGCATTACAAGCTCTTCCTTACTAAATGTGGAGAGTATAGTATGGCCTGGGTGCTTACAATGACCCTGTTGGACTGTCACACTGGGCCTAGACACAGACAGGTGACTAGTGATGCATTACAAGCTCTTCCTTACTAAATGTGGAGAGTATAGTATGGCCTGGGTGCTTACAATGACCCTGTTGGACTGTCACACTGGGCCTAGACACAGACAGGTGACTAGTGATGCATTACAAGCTCTTCCTTACTAAATGTGGAGAGTATAGTATGGCCTGGGTGCTTACAATGACCCTGTTGGACTGTCACACTGGGCCTAGACACAGACAGGTGACTAGTGATGCATTACAAGCTCTTCCTTACTAAATGTGGAGAGTATAGCATGGCCTGGGTGCTTACAATGACCCTGTTGGACTGTCACACTGGGCCTAGACACAGACAGGTGACTAGTGATGCATTACAAGCTCTCCCTTACTAAATGTGGAGAGCATAGCATGGCCTGGGTGCTTACAATGACCCTGTTGGACTGTCACACTGGGCCAAGACACAGACAGGTGACTAGAGGCTGCATTACAAGCTCTCCTTTACTAAATGTCGGGTATTACCAACTCAGCAGCTCGGAAACTATTTTGACTTCATTAAATTCCACTTAATTCACTTCCAAATACTTTTCCTTTCCCTATTAACACCCTGCTATAATTAACTTTGAAACTCACTGTCAGGTGTAGCAATTAACCTGTAAAAGCGGTTCATGGACAGCTTGTAGGGGACAGGGTCTGGTTAACTGATATTGCTGGAACTGATCTCAAGGGAATGGCTGAGGAAGGGAGAGCTTGTAATACTGGGAATAAAAAGCTTGTAGGAAACTGATCTCAAGGGAATGGCCGAGGAAGGGAGAGCTTGTAGGAACTGATCTCAAGGGAATGGCCAAGGAAGGGAGAGCTTGTAATACTGGGAATAGAAAGCTTGTAGGGAAATGATCTCAAGGGAATGACTGAGGAAGGGAGAGCTTGTAATATGGGCAATAAAAAGCTTGTAGGAAACTGATCTCAGGGGAATGGCCAAGGAAGGGAGAGCTTGTAGTACAGATAGAAAGCTTGTAGGGAAATGATCTCAAGGGAACGGCTGAGGAAGGGAGAGCTTGTAATACTGGGAATAGAAAGCTTGTAGGAACTGATCTCAAGGGAATGACTGAGGAAGGGAGAGCTTGTAGTACAGATAGAAAGCTTGTAGGAACTGATCTCAAGGGAATGGCTGAGGAAGGTAGAGCTTGTAACATGGACATACAAGCTTAATCAGTCACAGGGACACAAGGCTGCTCGTTAAGTGACATACCTCCTCTGTAACCTAACCAGACCATCCACTAATCTATCAATCTATCCATCTATTCTCTGCTAGTGGCTAAAAGGGGCAGCCAAGGGAGGGGAAGGGAAGGGAAAGGCAACCCAGAGGAAAGCAGAAAATTCATGGTACAGCGGCGGACTAATAGAGTGTTGTGAAATGTGGCAAGAACCTTAGGCATTACTTAACATGAGGGATATTCTTAAGTTGATAAGGTTGAAGGGGTAGGTTAGGTTAGGAGGAGGGGGAGGAGTGAAGGTAAGGGAGAGCAGAGGTTAGGTAAGGATGGTATATGTTGGGAGTAGGTGAGGGTGAGTTAGGTTAGGTGTAGGTAAGGGAGGGCTCAGCAGGAACTATGAGGGTGTAGAGTGAAGGGTGTTAGGGTGTCAGGGAAGGGGTGTGTGTGTGTGTAGGTGGGTAGGATAAGGTAAGGGAGGGCAGAGGTTAGGTTAGGATGGTTTATGTGGGGAGTAAGTGAGGGTGGGTTAGGTTAGGTTAGGTTAGGTTTAGGTTAGGAAGGGGCCAGCAGGAACTATTAGGGTGTAGAGTGTAGGGTGTTAAGGTGTCAGAGAAGATGTGTGTGTGTGTGTGTCTGTGTGTGTGTGTGTGTGTGTGTGTGTGTGTGTAGGCAGGTAAGGTAAGGCAAGGGCAGGGGTCCAGGGGTGAACATACCTTGTACTCGAGACACTTGTTGTGGGTGCAAGCGTTGCCACACCAGGTGCAGCCGTAGGTGTTGGACATGCAGGACCAGCAGGACTGTTGCTCGCTGCACAGCTCCGTGTAGTTGAGCGCCGGCGTCACGTTGGAGCACACGTCGTACGCCTTGTTGCTCTTGTCGCTGTTCTTGCTGGGCTCGCACTTCTCCAGGACCCTGAGAGGAGAGGATGCGGGTGATGATGTATGTGTTTGTGAGTAAGGTTGAGTTTTGAAGGTCGTATTACAGTCATCCCTCAAATAGTACGGTTTCCAATAGTTCGGTTTCGGATTTATATGGATTGTCATGGAAGACCTTTTTAGGATTTTAATATTTCCTACTCATTGGGAAATTCGAAAATCCTAAAAAAATCTTCCACATAAAACCGAAACCGAACTATTGGAAACCGTACTATTTGAGGGACGACTGTATAAGACATTTCGCTGCCCAGAAACACATATTTGACAAGGCTTTCATAGGAGTTGTGGGCATTTCCAGGAGTAGTTTTATGACCCTGGGGGTGGTCTGACCCTTCCTCTGTACCGTGAACCTAAAGAAACACTCACTATAACCCGACTGACCCCCTTGTTGACCTTTAGAAATAGCTGACGTGAGAAGCGAAGGTGTCGTATAATACTGACCTTAGTGTTTTTAAATGAGTGGATGGACTTTCTCTACTTCCATGAGAGAAGAGGACGTGGATTTTTGTGTCCGTTTGGGTCTATATCAATCTTATATATTCCCTTGATTACCTTTCATGGATCCCAATAATAATAATAATGATAATAAATAATAAAAATAATAATAATAATAATAATAATAATAATAATAATAATGATAATAAATAATAATAATAATAATAATAATAATAATAATAATAATAATAATAATAATAATAATAATAATAATAATAATAATAATAATAATAATAAAAAACATCCCATCAGCCCAGGGAATTGTGTGGGGTAGTTTTCACATCTGTTCGGACACAATATTTCCTCCTCATCGAATAATAATAATAATAAGACTTCCCATGAGTCCAGAGGATTATAAGTGGGTCAGGTTCTGCACCTATTCACTGCCTTTGCTCCTTATCCCTTCCTTCACACCCTTCCCTCACCTGTTGTAGATACACTTGCGTCCCGGGAAGGCGTTCAGGCACTCCTCGGTGGGTGTGATTCTGTCGCATCTGGAGGGAGAGGAAAGGATAGGGTATTGAGAGACTGCGAAACACACACACACACACACACACACACACACACACACACACACACACATAAATAAACTAGAAAGAATACAAAGGATGGCAACAAAAATGACTCCAGAGCTGAAAGGATTGACATATGAGGAAAGACTAAAGGATATGGACTTACCAACACTAAAACAAAGAGGAGAAAGGGGAAACCTAATACAAATCTATAAATTAATGAGCAAAATGGAAGAAGTAGATAACGAGGAGTTAATACTAAAAGAAGAAATTACCACCAGAAACACAAGAGGACACAGTAAAAAATTGAGGGAGGGAAGATGCTTGAGAGACATAAAGAAATATAGCTTCCCGCAAAGAAATATAGAGGCTTGGAACAGACTAAGTGAGGAAGTAGTATTGGCGAGGAGTGTGCAAAGCTTTGAGGAAAAGTTGGATAAATGCAGATACGGAGACGAGACCACACGAGCGTAAGCCCAGGCCCTGTAAAACTACAACTAGGTAAATACACACACACACACACACACACACACATGAAAGAAAAGCTAAAGATAGACAAAGAAAGAAACATCATGTACAAAAACACACACACAGAGAATCTAACACCAGAAAAAGCAAGCACAAAAAATGCTAAAGAATGACAGAGAAAATATCACACACACACACACACACACACACACAGAAAGATAGGAAAAACAAATAAAACACACCTTAGAGCACTCAAACGGGCACAAATACCACTGTAAACAAACATGCAAACACCTACAAACACTGCCCTGGAGGAGAGCAGAGCATCTTACCACCAAAATAAAAAAAAAAAAAAATACTGAAACATAAAAAAAATACCAATATGACCCCCGCCCCCCCCAATACTCACTCCCCGGGGTGGTAGCGCAGGAGTGAACCGAGCATCTTTCCGTTGAAGCCGCCCAGGAGGTACATGGCCCCAGCGTGCAGCGTGGCCGTGTGTCCGTAGCGCGCCACATCCAGATACAGATTCGGGGGCCGCCGCAGTGCGTACCAGGCGTTGCAGGCGACGTCGTAGGCCAGGAAGTCTGCGCTGTAGCACTTGGCGCCATAGGAGTAGGCCGTGTCGTTGTGGGTGTTGCCGCCGAAGACCAGCATGAGGCCATCCAGCAGCACTGCCGAGTGGAGGAACCGAGGGACCGGCGCCGGACTCTGCAGCTTCCTGAGGCGAGGGGAAAATAAATATACAGATAAATAAGGTAAATAAATATGAATGACTGAGGACTATGTAGCTTCCTGAGGCGAGGGGAAAATAAATATACAGATAAATAAGTAAATAAATATGAATGACTGAGGACTATGTAGCTTCCTGAGGCAAGGGGAAAATAAATATACAGATAAATAGGTAAATAAATATGAATGACTGAGGACTATGTAGCTTCCTGAGGCAAGGGGAAAATAAATATATAGATAAATAAGTAAATAAATATGAATGACTGAGGACTATGTAGCTTCCTGAGGCGAGGGGAAAATAGATTAATGGACTTCATCCCTCCGAACATGTATATTGAACCCTGTGTGCGGAGGAGGAGGAGGAGGAGGAGGAGGAGAAGGAGGAGAATGGATCTGATAAATGCAAGAGAAATGTTAAAATAATAAATAAATAAATACATATAAATTTCATCCCTCCGAACATATATATCAAACCCTGTGTGTGAGAGGAGGAGGAGGAGGAAGAGGGAGGAGGAGGAGGAAGATGTTAATGGATCTGATAAATGCAAAAGAAAAGTTAAAATAATAAATAAATAAATATGAATGACTAAACAAAAAGGACGATAAATGACACAACAGGAATATAAACAAAACGACAGACGAAAAAAAAAAAAAAATAAATAAAATAAAATAAACGAATCATAAAAACAATAAACGCCATAAAATCCAAACACACACACACACACACACACTCACCACTTCTGCTTGAGGGGTTCATAGGTCATGAGTGTGCCGATGACCTGGCTGGTGGAGTCGTGGGAGAGCAGGCCGCCGTGCACATAGACCAGGGACGTGGCCGGGTCCCAGACGGCGGTGTGGCCATAGACGCCCTTCACCACGGCCCCGCGCGTCTCCACGGTGGTCCAGGTGCCATCGTCTGGGGGAGGGGGGTATAGAGGCTATCATGTGGTTGATGATACCCTAAACTTAACCTAACCTGACCTAATAAAACTCAGTTACTATAGATCTTGGCTTAGAAAATTCATATATACTTCCTAACTAATGAGACTTTCTATACAACACAGTGAGATCATCTTTTGTTGAATTATGCCATAAGGCACTGGCTATAATGTGTTTGAAGATACCCTAAACTTATCCTAACCTAACCTAACAGAACCCAAAACAGTTACTATAGGTCTTGACTCAGGGTGTTTAACCCTTAAACTGCTAAAGGCTCGTAGCGAGCGGTAGCGTCATTTGCTGGTGGTGCTAAACGCTCGCTGTGACCTCCATTCGCACTTAAATCCCACGTATGAGCGTGTTCCAACACTATTTTATGAGCCTCTTCTTACCCCACAGCATTGACAATTCAGTGGGCTTTCCACTAAATTTGGTGGAAAATCATATCAGCCCAGCGCGGAAAATTTAGGGACGAGTAACTGGTGGATGTTGTTGTCCAATACAGCGGCATTTTTGCATAGCTTCACCTTTCACTTGACTGATTTTTTTTACAAAATAGTTGTAAATCTTGCAGTTGGCAATACTGCCCTGCCAGCACCCCATCAAGAGATCTACTCAGTTGCCCCAATATGGCTGACTGTCGCAGATGCACAGACATGTGTCCACAGGCAACACCCCTGAACGTGCCTGTACGTTCACAGGAGAGGTATACATAACCGAATCTCATAGATCTGGGCCTCCTCTTTCCAATGGTGTATTTGTTTTTGGCTGTGAGAATAGTTTTTGAGATACAGCGGTTAAAAGAGACCCACCATTGGGCTGCCTGAGTGCGCCTGGGGGATCGTCGCCTCCCTCACCACGCGCAACGAAAGGGTTAAACATCCTGAGAAATATGTAAGTTAACCCGGTAGCAGCGACGGGCCATATTTGTGGCTTTACCGTTTAGCAGCGACAGGCCAAATTTGTGCCATGATTTAAACCCCCCAAAATAGATGATACATAATCTGATCACAAATGCTTTGATGTATATTATGAAATGGTTTGTGTGAGGGGTGATTTTTTCTCATTTTTCTCGCTTAGAGGGACCATTAAGAAACATGATCCCCGCTGCTACCAGGTTAAAAGAAAAATAATAATAACTGAATGAAATAAATGAATGACTGAATAAAGAAGGACGGGAAATCATAATACAGGTAACTCTCGATTTACACGAGTTTGGTTTACGCGTTTTTTAAATAACGCGGGGTCCAAAATCCAAATAAATGTTTAATTTACGTGTTTTTTCACTTATATGTGATATTTTATGGAGTGGCCACTAGATGTCTCAAACAACCGGACTCACACGGCGCTGCGGCCACACAGCTGAGCTCAGTTCTTCCCGCGCGGCACTTGAACAACAATACAGTACCCACGCTGCCACGCTACTCAACAATAGGGGTGGGCAGGTACTGGTACTAACGGTACCAGCTGTACGGTACGGTACCGTACCAGTACCAGACTGCTCGGTACCGGTACCAATACTAGCCAGTCACTCATGGTGTCCCTCATTTCTTCCTCACAAGAGTGAGGCTGAGACTGAGTGCCTGAGTGGATATCTCAGTGATATGGACATTCTCTCTCTCCACTGAAGTGAAATATTTTTTTTCGAAGAAAACTCCCCTGTTTTGATTTTTTTTTTTTTTTTGTTTTACTTCTCTCCACAAAGGACACACACAATACTGGGAGTCACCTGTATACAGATGGCCAAAAAATCAAAGCCATGCATGTCTTACCCAAGTCATACTCCTGCACAGTGTTGAGGTAGCCATAGAAGGAGGAGTGGCCAAAGATAACCAGCATCACATTCTTCTTGGCCTTCTGCACCACCACGGACGCATGGCCCACGCAGTGTATGGGGGCGCAGGGGCCGGGCGCATGTTGGCACCCTCCACCACCACCACCACCACCACGATTCTTCCTATGGTGACCCTCATGTTGCTCCTCCTCCTCCTCCTCCTCCTCTGGCTCCTCCTTCTCCTCTCTCTCTCTTCCATCCCTTCCATCCTTCTGGTCCAAGTCCTGTTCTCCCAGCAGCTCCTCCTCCTCCCTCTTCTCTTCTCTCTTCTCCTCATCCCATTCTCGTCCGCTCTCCTCGTCCTTGTTTTTTCCGTTGCGATTGTTACGTCTGTTTCTCTCCTTCCGTCCTTGCCTCCCGCGCCGGCCGCCACCCGACCGTCCACCGCCGCCGCCCCTGGTCCGATTCGCACGCTTGGAGGGCATCAGCGACCACTTGAGGGTGTCCGTGTCCAGTCGCCAGAGCTCCTGAGTGATGGTACCGTCGGACTTCATCCCTCCAAACATGTATATTGAACCCTGTGAGAGGAGGAGGAGGAGGAGGAGGAGGAGGAGGTTAATGGATCTGATGTATATGCTAGAGAAAAGTTAAAATAAAGAGAAAACAAATACTTTACTCTTTTTAGGAACAGTGGGTAGCAGGCTTTTTTTTATTATTGTTTCCTTTTTTTATGCCTTTGAACTGTCTCCTTTGCTAAAAAAAAAAAAAAGAAATAAATAAAACATCACCAATATGCAGACCAGAAAAAAGAGAGAGGCAAGAGATAAACACAAAACCAGCCCCGCGTACTTACATTATATACTACAGTGGTGTGGCCATATCTGTGTGCTGGCTTCTTGATGCTTGTGCTCTCAACGGCAACCCACTGGTCACCTGCCAAGAGAGAGGAGCTTGTAGCCTCGCACTGGTAGTCTTTTTAACACACACACACACACACACACACACACACACACACACACACAGAGACAGGACCACACGAGCATAAAGCCCAGGCCCTGTAAAACCACAACTAGGTAAACACACACACACACACGCACACAGAACAGAATGGATGGATAATGGAAGAGGATATGGAAGGAAGAAACACTAGCAACACACGAGGACACAGTAAAAAATTGAGAAAGGAAAGATGCTTGAGACATAAAGAAATACAGCTTCCTGCAACGAAACATAGAGGTTTGGAGCAGACTAAGTGAGGGTGTAGTATCAGCGAAGATTGTGCACAACTTTAAGGAAAAACTAGACAAGCACAGATATGGAGATGGGACCACATGAGCGTAAGCCCAGGCCCTGTAAAATTATAATTAGGTAAATACACACACACACACACACACTCACCCCTGATGTCATATTTAAGTATGAAGGGTCGCTCAGTGAAGGAGTAACCCCCGATGACCCAGAGCGTGTCGTCGATGAGCACGGTGGTGTGTGATGACCTCTCCAGCAGGGCGGAGGCGGGGTCAGAGTGGGTCAGCTGGCTCGTGATGTCATGGCCCACAACCTCCCACCAGCCGGCCTGCACCACCTGGCTACAGTCCGCCCCTAGATGGGAAAGGGAAGGAAGTGTGTGAGTTGCTGTCTGTCTTGTGTTTGAAGAGACCCTTAACCCCTTGACTGCGGATTTCCTAGCAGAAGACATCACCAAGCTACAGGAGTGGAACAAAAAGTGTCTGCAACAATTCAATGAAGAAAAATGTAAAGTTCTGCAGCTTGGGAGGGGATATCCAGCACACCAATACCACATGGGAAACACTCCACTATCCACCACAGAGGCAAAGAAAGACATGGGACTTTATATTACCAGGCTATCAGTGAAAGCCAAATCCGTGCCAATTGCAGCGGATGGGTTAACTTAGCATAACTATAACTCAGTAAATTCATCTATGCCTCCTCCTACACCCCTCAGAGAGCCTCCCCCGCCCACCTGTGTAGCCCGGGTGACACTGGCATCGGTGTTCCTCGCGGTTGCACTGGCCGTTGCCGGAGCAGCCCTCAGGACACACCCGCACGGAGCACGCCGGGCCACCCCAGTCAGCGTTGCAGGTGCAGAAGCCGTCCAGACACACCCCGTGGCCCGAGCACTCCTCCCCCGCCGTGGTGCGCGGACACCCATTGATTCTGTGGGGGAAAGGGACGGGCTGAGGGGCTGTTGTAAGGAGACTAGAAAAGGAAGGGACAAGTTAAGGAAGGACGTAGAAAAGGAAAAAAAGGATGGATAGATATTGGGAGAGGGAGAGAGAATAAAAGGAAGGAAATAGAGAGCGTACGAAAACAAGGAAAAAAGGCAATGAAGGGTGTAGGGAAGGAAGAAAAGGAGAGACACTGAGAGGGAGAAAATGAATAGAAAGATATAGTAAAAGAAAAAGGAAAAAGGAAAGAAGGAAAATGGGGAGACTGAAAAAGATGATGATAACAGAAGCACAGTAAACAACGAGGAGTTGGATCTTCCCCCAATAAGACATTCAGAGAGTTTAACAATATGGACCTAGACTCTATCAGAAGCACAGTAAGCAAAGAAGAGTCGGATCTACCCCCTACAAGACATTCAAAGAGTTTAATATGGACCTGGACTATACCAAAAGCCCAGTAAGCAAAGAGTTGGATCCACCCACCTATAAGACATTGAGAGTTTAATTACATGGTCCAAGAAGGTATCAAAACACAGTAAGCAAAGAGGGGTCAGATCCACCCACCTATAAGACATTGAGAGTTTAATTACATGGTCTCAGAAGGTCAGATCTATCCACCTATAAGACATTGAGAGTTTAATTACATGGTCTCAGAGGTCAGATCCACCCACCTATAAGACATTGAGAGTTTAATTACATGGTCCCAGAGGTCAGATCCACCCACCTATAAGATATTGAGAATTTAATAACATGGTCCCAGAGGTCAGATCCACCCACCTATAAGATATTGAGAATTTAATAACATGGTCCCAGAGGTCAGATCCACCCACCTATAAGACATTGAGAGTTTAATTACATGGTCTCAGAAGGTCAGATCCACCCACCTATAAGACATTGAGAGTTTAATTACATGGTCTCAGAAGGTCAGATCCACCCACCTATAAGATATTGAGAATCCAGTGAGGTTGTACGCTGCGTCCGAATAGAAGTAGAGCAGCGCATAGCCCGACCTGGCCACCACCTCGGGAATGTGGGGAACACGGTAGTTGTCCTGAACCACCATGCCACTGTGGGGGAGGTGCGGAGGTGGTGATAATGGTGGTGGTGGTGCTGGGTATGGTGTTGTTATATGTAGGCTTCCACCTCTTATGTAAACTATTTCCAAGGCCAAAAAGGTGATAAGTTGGGTTCTCTCATGAGTGTTTTTATAGGTTCAGGGTACAGAGGAAGGGTTAAACTACCACCAGGGTCATTAAACTACCCCTGGAGATGCCCAAAACTCCTATGAAAACTGTGTCTAAAATGTGTTTGAGAATGGGTTGTAAAGGAAGAAGGGTCAAACTACCACCAGGGTCACTAAACTACCCCTGGAAATGCCCACGAAAAAGGAGATTAACCAGGATCTAATGAGTCTTTTTTTCATGTTCATGATAGAAAAGAAGGGTCATTAAACTACCCCTGGAAATGCCCACCAAAAAGGATATTAACTAGGATCTAATGAGTCTTTTTTCACATTCATGGTACAAAAGAAGGGTCAAACTACCACCAGGGTCACTAAACTACCCCCGGAAATGCCCACAAATCCCACGAAAGCCTTGTCTAATAAGTGCATTTGGAGCGACAAAACGCTTACAGATACAACCCTTAGAACTGAGACAGCCCACAGCGTACCTGAAGACCGCCAGCAGAGGGTCGTAGATGCTGTCGCCATCGAAGACATAGAGGTGGTCCCAGGAACACTCTGTGGCAAAGTGGTCCAGGTGCAGGCGGATGGAGGTGTTGGGCTGGCCTGAGTCTATGAGCCATGTGCACTGGGTGTCTGTGGAGTAGTTCCCAGAGCCATCCGTGATCACACTGGCGTTGTCCCGTAGCCTGGGGAGGAGGGAGCCGATGAGGAAAGGGAAGAAGAGTATGGGAAGAAGACTACAGGAAGAAGAAGGAAGAAGAAGAAGAGTATTGGAAGAAGGAAGAATATAGGAAATGGAAAGAGTATAGTAGAAGTAGATGAATGTTAGTAAAGTAGTAAATAAATGAGTAAAGTAATAGTAGTAGTAGTAGTAGTAGTAGTAGTAGTAGTAGTAGTAGTAGTAGTAGTAGTAGTAGTAGTAGTAGTAGTAGGAGAGACAGCCTGTATAACCCAATAAAGAAATATGAGGATGTTTAAAAAGAAGAAGAAGAAGAAGAAGAAAAGTAGACAGCAACAAAGAAACAGGTGGACAGAAGTAAAGAAAAAAGTGGATGGATAAACCAGTGAATAAATAAGTGGATCAAGAAATACTGAGTTCCTGACCCATCTGTTAATCCACTCTCTCCATCCTGTAAGCTGGGGAACACAAGGAGACAGTGGTGAGTAAATGCAGAGTGGATGGGTGAATGGGGCCAGAGTGGAGGAGTGGACAGACACAAATGGGTAAGTGGATTGATAGGTATTTAACCCGGTAGCAGCGGGGATCATATTTCTTAATGGTCCCTCTAAGCGAGAAAAATGAGAAAAAATCACCCCTCACACAAACCATTTCATAATATATATCAAAGCATTTGTGATCAGTTTATGTATCATCTATTTTGGGGAGTTTACATCATGGCACAAACTTGGCCCGTCACTGCTACACGGTAAAGCCACAAATTTGGCCCGTCGCTGCTACACAGTAAAGCCACAAATTTGGCCCGTCGCTGCTACACGGTAAAGTCACAATTTTGGCCCGTCACTGCTACACGGTAAAGCCACAAATTTGGCCCGTCGCTGCTACACGGTAAAGCCACAAATTTGGCCCGTCGCTGCTAAACGGTAAAGCCACAAATTTGGCCCGTCGCTGCTACACGGTAAAGTCACAAATTTGGCCCGTCGCTGCTACACAGTAAAGCCATAAATTTGGCCCATCACTGCTACCGGGTTAAGTGGATAAAAAAATGGTCGTAGTAGTATGTAAGTGGGTAGTAGACATAGTATAGTCGGTTCCACGAGAGTTGGTGGGCCTAATCCTTCAGGGGTGGACTCGCGGACTTGGCATCGTTGCTCGGGTGACAGTCTCTGCGTTGCTCAGTGGCTGTTTTTTTATAAGATCTAACCTGCCATGACAAAGCCTACAATCTCTCGCTCTCTGCTACCTCTTCAACCTGGTAGCAGCGACGGGCCAAATTTTTGCCATGATATAAACCCCCCAAAACAGATATTGCATAAACTGATCCCAAATGCATTGATGTATATTATGAAATGGTTTGCGTGAGTGATGATTTTTTCTCATTATTCTTGCTTAGAGGGGCCTTTAAGTAACATGATCCCCGCAGCTACCGGGTTAAAACAGCACCATAACCCAAGCAATGATACCAAGTCCGCAAGTCTACCCCTGAAGAATTAGGCCCGCCAGATCTCGTGGAACCAACTACAGTAATATATCATAGCCAGAGAGATTTAAACCCCATCTAAAGACATAAGGGAAAATTAGGACACTGAACAAAGAAGGAGTTGAAGAAGTAGATAATGAGTAGAATATAAATGGGTAGTGCAGTAGATGAGTATTAGGTGAGTTGAAGGGTAGATGGAGACGAGGGTAGATGAGTTAGTGAGTGAATGGAGGAGACAAACAGGTGAGTGCGTGACCTTAGGAAATTGTTAAGGAGAAAGCAGTTGGCAGGAGGTCCACCCAGCTCCACTATACATATATGGGAGGAGGAGGAGGAGGAGGAGGAGGAGAAAGAAGATGATGAAGGAGGTGGTGAAGGAGAGGAAATAAATGAAAATACAAGAACAAGATGATTGAGGAGGAGAAAAAGAAGAAGGAGGACAAGGGAAAACAAGAAAGGAGGAGGAGGAGGAAGATGATGAAGGAGGAAGATGAAGGAGAGGAAATAAATGAAAAGAACAAGAACAAGATGATGAAGGAGAAGCAAAATATGAAGGAGAAGGACAAGGGAAAAAGAGAGGAGGAGGAGGAGGAGGAGATGATGAAGGAGGAGGTGAAGGAGAGGAAATAAATGAAAAGAACAAGAACAAGATGATGAAGGAGAAGCAAAATATGAAGGAGAAGGACAAGGGAAAAAGAGAGGAGGAGGAGGAAGAGGAAGAAGAGGAGGAGGAGGAGGAGGAGATGATGAAGGAGGAGGTGAAGGAGAGGAAATAAATGAAAAAAACAAGAACAAGATGATGAAGGAGAAGCAAAATATGAAGGAGAAGGACAAGGGAAAAAGAGAGGAGGAGGAGGAGGAGGAGGAAGAGGATGAAGGAGGAGGTGAAGGACAAGGGAAAAAGAGAGGAGGAGGAGGAAGAGGAAGAAGAGGAGGAGGAGGAGGAGGAAGAGGATGACTAACAAGGAACAGTTACAGAAATAAAAACATATACAATGAAATGGATGAAAAAAATCCCCTAACAAATGCAATAATGATAATAATAATAATAATAATAATAATAATAATAATAATAATAATAATAATAATAATAATAATAATAATAATAATGATAATAATAATAATAATAATAATAATAATAATAATAATAATAATAATAATTCCCCTCATCTGTTACAGCTAAGTCAACCTTTTGTTTATCTCTAAAGGAAGGACAAACAGAAGGTTACTGGATATACCAACCAATGAAGTAGTAGTAGTAGTAGTAGTAGTGATAATAGTAGTAGTAGTAGTAGTAGTAGTAGTAGTAATAATAGCAGTAGTAGTAGGAGTAGTGATAGTAGTAGTAGTGGTAGTGATAGTAGTAGTAGTAGTAGTAGTAGTAGTAGTAGTAGTAGTAATAGTAGGAGGAGGAGAAGGAGGAGGAGGAGGTAGTAGTAGTAGTAGTAGTAGTAGTAGTATAAATAGTAATATAAATAAATAAAGGAGACTAACACAAGAGGCAAAACAAAAGAACTAAAAAGAAGAAAGATAGAAAGGAAGAAAGAAAGAAAGGAAAAGAAAGGAAAGACAAAAAAAAGCCAAAACAAAGAGCTAAAAGAAGGAAAGGGAAGGAGGAAAAACAAAAACAAAAACAATATATAAACAACAACAAGAGCAGGTCATCAAATCAAAACAACCCTCATTCCTACGATGGCGATAATGAGTGACAGGCGACAGGAAAGGTGAGAGGAAATCCTGCCCTGCCTGACGTCACTGTTACCAAGATAAGCAACAACCACGCATGACAAGAGGCAGCGACTGAGATAAAGATGGTCAGAACATGTGTTAAGGGGAGATGATGGAGAGAGTCTGGACATGTGTGGAGATGCTGGAGATAGTTTGGACATGTGTAGAGATGCTGGAGATAGTTTGGACATGTGTGGAGAAGAGATATGCTGGAGATAGTTTGGACATGTGGAGAAGAAATGGAGATAGTTTGGACATGTGTGTGTGGAGGAGATATGTTGGAGATGGTTTAGACATGTGTAGAAGAGAGATGCTGGAGATAGTTTGGACATGTGGAGAAGAGAGATGCTGGAGATAGTTAGGACATGTGTAGAGGAGATATGCTGGAGATAGTTTGGACATGTGTAGAAGAGATGCTGGATATATTTTGGACATGTGTAGAAGAGAGATGCTGGAGATAGTTTGGACATGTGTGAAGAGAGATGCTGGAGATAGTTTGGACAAGTGTAGGAGAGAGATGTTGGGAATGGTTTGGACATGTGTAGGAGAGAGATGCTGGGAATGGTTTGGACATGTGTAGGAGAGAGATGCTGGGTATGGTTTAGACATGTGTGGTGGGGTAGAAATGCTGGGTAAATACATAGGAGGACAGATACTGGAGATGGTTTGGACATGTGCAGAGGAGATATGCTGGAGACAGCTTGGACATGTGTGTAAAAAAAAAGATGCTGAGTATATCAGAACAAGGATGCTGGGGACAGTGTGGACATGTGTGGTGGGGTAGAAATGCTGGGTAAATACATAGGAGGACAGACACTGGAGATGGTTTGGACATGTGCAGAAGAGAGATAATGGAGATGATTTGGACATGTGTAGAAGAAAGATGCTGGGTATATCAGAACAAGGATGCTGGGGTCAGTGTGGACATGTGTGGTGGGGTAGGGATGTTGGGTAAATATATACATAGGAGGACAAACGCTGGAGATGGTTTGGACATGTGCAGAAGAGAGATGCTTAAGACAATTTGGACATGTTAAAAAATCAAAAGTGACATGACATTCTTCTGTTATTTTCACTTATAGCAGTGGTTCTCAAACTTTCTGACAACTCATTTAATGCATTTTTATTAGAAAATCAGTATTTAATACAGAATAAGAAATTTAGGCATTATTTCCTTTGATAAGAGATAAAAAAGCGTTTTTTTTTAAATTTATAGCTAATTGGAATGAAACCTTTTTTGGTGATTAAGATAAATATAATAAATTTTATTGCTACATTAATCAGAAAAATAATGGAATCCTAGTTTTAATAGATTTTAATATATTTTGTAACTAAGTTGAGGTGACTTCCTTAATAAATGAAAAGTTGAGAGATACATGTTTGACAAAAATAAAATATTTTCTTTAGTGAAAAAAATATTAATGCATTATTTCATTCTCAAGGTGAATAGAAGTGAGGAAATGAGTAAAATAATGACATGATAGTAAGTACAGTATGACATTTTTGTTTGAGGTGACTTACAAAGAGAAAGAAAAGATGAAACATGTGTAAAAGAGGTATTAGTGAAGTGACATGAGCCTTGAGGTGAATAGAAGTGAGGAAATGAGTAAAATAATGACATGATAGTAAGTACAGTATGACATTTTTGTTTGAGGTGACTTACAAAGAGAAAGAAAAGATGAAACATGTGTAAAAGAGGTATTAGTGAAGTGACATGAGCCTTGAGGTGAGTAGAAGTGAGGAAATGAATAAAAAAATTATATGATAGTAAGTACAGTGTGATGTTATTTTTGTTTGAGGTGACTTACAAAGAGAAAGAAAAGATGAAACATGTGTAAAAGAGGTTTTAGTGAAGTGACATGAGCCTGGAGGTGAATAGAAGTGAGGAAATGAGTAAAATAATGACATGATAGTAAGTACAGTATGACATTTTTGTTTGAGGTGACTTACGAAGGGAAAGAAAATATGAAACATGTGTAAAAGAGGTATTAGTGAACTGACATGAGCCTTGAGGTGAGTAGAAGTGAGGAAATGAGTAAAAAATGACATAATAGTAAGTAAATTGTGACGTTATTTTCGTTTGAGGTGACTTACAGAGAAAGAAAAGATGAAACATATGTATAAGAGGTATTACTGAACTGACATGAGCCTGGAGGTGAATAGAGGTGAGGACATGTGTAAATAAATGGCGTAAATATTGACATGACGTTATTTTCGTTCGCGGTGAAATGTGAGCGAAAGGAGAGACAGGACATGCGTAAAAGAGATAATGGAGAACTGAGAAGAACCTGGAATTGACTAAATGTGAGGAAATGAGTAAAAAAAATGACAAATATTGACAAAACGCAAATACAAGGGTGACATTTTAATTTGGGGCGACTTCCAAGCGAGAGGATGAATGGAGTGAGTGCGTGGAAGGTTTTAATGAGTGAACAAAAGCCTGGAGGTGAAAAAAATGAGGAAATTATTAAAAAAATGACAAATATTGACATGACATTGTTTTCGTTTGGGGCGACTTCCAAGCGAGAGGATGAATGGAGTGAGTGCGTGGAAGGTTTTAATGAGTGAACAAAAGCCTGGAGGTGAAAAAAATGAGGAAATGAGTAAAAAAATGACATAAATATTGACATGACATTGTTTTTGTTTGGGGCAACTTCCCAGCGAGAGGATGAATGGAGTGAGTGCATGGAAGGTTTTAATGAAGTGACAAAAGCCTGGAGGTGAAAAAAATGAGGAAATGATTAAAAAAATGACAAATATTGACATGACATTGTTTTCATTTGGGGCGACTTCCAAGCGAGAGGATGGATGGAGTGAGTGCGTGATAGGTTTTAATGAACGAACAAAAGCCTGGAGGTGAAAAAAATGAGGAAATTATTAAAAAAATGACAAATATTGACATGACATTGTTTTCGTTTGGGGCGACTTCCAAGCGAGAGGATGGATGGAGTGAGTGCGTGGAAGGTTTTAATGAACGAACAAAAGCCTGGAGGTGAAAAAAATGAGGAAATGATTAAAAAAATGACGTAAATATTGACAAAACGTATATACAAGGGTGACATGATTTTCGTTCGGGGTGACATCCAAGCGAGAGGATGGATGGAGTGAGTGCGTGGACGGTTTTAATGAACGAACAAAAGCCTGCAGGTGAAAAAAATGAGGAAATTAGAAAAAAAATTACAGATATTGACATGACATTGTTTTCGTTTGGGGCGACTTCCAAGCGAGAGGATGAATGGAGTGAGTGCGTGGAAGGTTTTAATGAACGAACAAAAGCCTGGAGGTGAAAAAAATGAGGAAATGAGTAAAAAAATGACGTAAATATTGACAAAACGTATATACAAGGGTGACATGATTTTCGTTCGGGGTGACATCCAAGCGAGAGGATGAATGGAGTGAGTGCATGGAAGGTTTTAATGAACGAACAAAAGCCTGGAGGTGAAAAGAAAGCGTCAAAAAAGCCTTAAATTACCTGACCCTTCCCTGACACCACTGGCACTGCGGCCCCTTCCAGCCCGCCTCACATATACACTGCTCGTCCGCACACTTCCCGTGGCCGCACACGTCACTGCACTGCTCCTGTCCGTCCGCACGCCCCTGCCGGCTCCACACTATCGCTAACACTAAGGCCACTGTCCGCAGCGCCGCGTATTTCCTCAAAAACTTCGATTTGAACAAGAATTTCTGGAGGTCCGCCGCCATCTTGGAGCTGCCATCTCTCCACTAGTGACCATGTTATCGTACTCGGAGCACCTTATTTTCTGAATTCTGACTCATATTTAATGCCAAAAACCAACAAAAACTAACCATTTTAACGATAACTATATGGAAGGCCAGTTATTGGAGTAGAGGAAACAGTTTTGGGCTGAGTACGACAATCTCCCATCTTTCCACTAGTGACCATGTTATCGTACTCGGAGCACCTTATTTTCTGGTCTCTGACTCATAATTATTGCTAAGAAACACCAACAATTATCAATTTTAACGATAACTATGTATGAAGCCAATTATATGAGTGGAGGAGACAGTTTTGGGTTGGTAATCGACAAATACAAGAGGCTGAGTACGACAATCTGGTAACGGTACTAGTGACGTCACTCGAAAAAACATTGAGAATAAAGGAAAATAAAGGAGTAAATAAAGGAATGAGTAAATTTTTCTTGTCTAGATAATTATTGCAGTGCTTTTAGGGGCTTTTTTTTACCCGTGTCATCCATATATTGTCCCTATCCACAACCTCCTCTCTATTTATGACATCTCAGCATTTCATCAGGATTAAAAGGAATAAATAAATGATTGAGTGAATTTTTGATGTCTAGATAAATACTGGAGTGCTTTTGGGGGCCTGTTACACCCATGTCATCCATATATTCTACCTATAAGTATCTCAACCTCCTCCCTATTTATGATATCTCAGCATCTCGTCTCGATTAAAGGGAAATAAATGACGGAGCGAACTTTTTATGTCTAGGTCATTATAGCAGTGCTTTTTGGGGCTTGTTTCACCCGTGTCATTTTCCTACGGTACAGTACATAGCTAGCTCCCCTTGTCACGTACAGCATCCCATCTCGGCTTTTGTGGATGAATATTTAACGAATTATACTTGTTTTTCGCTGTCCAAGAAAATATTGTAGTGCTGCCTTTTGTATTTGTTTCACCCATTTCATATTGATGGTGATGATGATGATGACAGAGAGAGAGAGAGAGAGAGAGAGAGAGAGAGAGAGAGAGAGAGAGAGAGAGAGATTGCCTTAGTTTATTATCTTTCTCCCTTGTTGTTTACCTGCAACAATAAACCATCAATCAATCAATCATTCTCTCTCTCTCTCTCTCCAGCATTCTTCTGATACACCCAGCATCTCTCTCTCCCCTCCAGCATCTCTTCAACAGACAATAAAAGGATCAAATTCTATCAAAGATTCATTTATTTTTGCGAGCATTATAAAAAAGGACAGTCTTATCTCATTACCTTATCCTCTTTGGCTAAACACACACACAAACACACAAAATAAATAAATAAATACAATATACTGTTTAAGAATGAATGGTAGTAGTAGTAGTAGTAGTAGTAGTAGTAGTAGTAGTAGTAGTAGTAGTAGTAGTAGTAGTAGTAGTAGTAGTAGTCATAGTAGTAGTAGTAGTAGTAGTAGTCATAGTAGTAGTAGTAGTAGGATGTAAATAAAAAGGGGATTGGATACCTTAAAATACTACAGGGTTATCCTACTCTATTGAAGCTCATGTGTTGGGCTGCAAAGACTGACTGATACTGAATCCTCTGCAGCCTCTCTTATACCAATACTGAGATAGATAGATAGATAAAAAGATATGTAGCTAGATAGGAAGATAGAAAGATAGATAGATAGAAAGATAGAAAGAGAGAGAGAGAGAGAGAGAGAGAGAGAGAGAGAGAGAGAGAGAGAGAGAGAGAGAGAGAGAGAGAGAGAGAGAGAGAGAGAGAGAGAGAGAGAGAGAGAGAGAGAGAGATTATACACTAACAACCTATTTAATATATATCTTGTACAAGGTCATTTTAAGTACATACATACTCTTGGCAGCATCAGAATCCCTCTATGCACACTTCAATCCTTCTAGCTGTGGCATCAGGATCAACTTGGAATCAGAACCTCTTTAAACACTTCCAACACTGTATGAATTGAATGAGGTTAGGTTCAGTCTGTATACTTGGCATTGGAACCTCTGTAATTGAACCCACTGTACACTTTGGATCAGAACCTTTATAGAAACTAGCCGTCAGAACCTTTCCGCACACTCCCAACCCTTTAAAAACTGCATGAGGTTGAGTTGAGTCCATACACTTTGCATTGGAACCTCTGTACACATGGCTAACACTGTATAAATTGTATAGGGTTGGCTTGAGTTGCATTAGAACAGCCATATAAAGGTTTAAGTCCATAGAGTCCATACACTTTGCATCAGAACCTCCATATAAAGGTTTAAGTCCATAGAGTCCATATACTTTGCATCAGAACCTCCATACACACTCCCAACCCTTTATAAATCACAGGAGGTTCGTTTCCACAGACCCCATTGTAAATACATGCTCGTAAAACACACATTTGCATCCCTCTATAAGAAACAAATTAGTACGAGGGATGGAAGTCAACCATCGAGATTTTATACACTTAAGAGAATGTGTATAAGGAATAGAATCTGATCCTCCTATAATACACTTGAGAATCCCTATAAACGCCTAACCCTGTATGTAAGTTGGCTAAGAATATGTATAAGGGATGGAAGTCGATCCTATTATACACATATGAGAATCTCTATAGACGCCTAACCCTGTATATAAGGTGGTTGAGGTTAGCGCATGGAAGTTGATTCTCCTATTACATACATATCAGAATCCCTATAGACGCCTGACCCTGTGGCTATGAACATGTATGAGGGATGGAAGCCGATTCTCCTATAGATGCCTCAACCCTGTATGTAAGGAAGCTGAGAATATTTATAAGTGATGGAAGTCGATTCTCCTATTATACACTTATCAGAATCCCTATAGACGCCTGACCCAGTATGTAAGGTGGCTGGGAATGTGTATAAGTGATGGAAGTCGATTCTCCTATTATACACATATCAGAATCCCTATAAACGCCTAACCCTGTATGTAAGGTGGCTGAGAATGTGTATAAGTGATGGAAGTCGATTCTCCTATTATACTGTAAGGAATTAAGGGTTGTTTGGGAAGTAATGGAGCATCAATATTAGCAGTTGTGGGTCAAATGCTCCGTGTCGCTTATAGATTACCATTATTTCCCAAACAACCCTCAATTCCCAACAATACACTTATGGGAATCCTTATAGATGCCTCAACCCTGTGTGTGTGACGGCTGAGGTTAGGTTCAAGTCTTGCATATGGACGAAGGCATACCGAGTGTCCTGTCACGTAGAGGTTACAAGTCTATGTACATGTGTTGGTGGTGGTGCATAAGTCCTTCCTTGATGGCAGTAGAGTCACACTGTTCATCTTGTGAATAAAAAAATCTGTATTCTTATGATGCTGAACTGAAGAATACATAAATAAGTTGCTTGGGATATGTGCGTTCTAACAGTACGATGCCTAGGCACACTAATGAGATGCTTCTAAGGCACGGAACACTGACTAAACCAACATGAATATCAGAGTACCTTATGCATGACTAGATGAAGAGATGGAGGTCCTTACACTTAACACAATCATCTTGATTCTAGACTAAAAACATACAAAAACTAAACCTAAACTCCCTACCACTGAGATCATTCTCTTCCCTGGCACAGAGGATGAATACTGAGCAGAAACCAATGACTGAGCTGCACAGGGTGGGACCAGGCGCCAGACCAACACCCACCAGCCTGTGCTGCAGAGATGACTGTCAAAGAAAAACAAATACTGGAACCATTCACAGGGCCCCAGATGGGGGGGTGGACACCCCCCATCTGCTAAAAGGTTCACTTTCTGAGAAAGTAAAACGAAAAACTAATATTAGAACCATTCACAGGGCCATACTCCAGGAGGGAGGGGGGTTGGACGACCCCCATCTGCTAAAAAGTCAACTTTCTGAGAAAGTCAAAATAAAATACTGGGACAAAAGTCCCAATTTTTCAAAACCCTGAACTCCAGGTGATGAAGCTGGCCTCCCTCGCCACTCAGCCCACTCCACGTGGCCACAAAGGAGGGCCACATTTAGTGTCAAAAGACCTCTCCTATTACAGGTGTGGGCACGCACGCCCCTGGCTCACACTGCTCCAGTAACAAACAATGATGAGTCACAATGAACTCAGCCAGTGAGCACCGCCATCACAGCTGGACACTCATGCAAACACACAACTTGGAAAAGAAGTACAGAATTTTTTTGCTTATGACAACTTAAGTGAATGTCTCAGCCAATGATGACCTAATCCTATGTCTGCTTAGCGCCATGGTGACCTAACTCCTCATCTTCCCTGTCTCCCATCACCAACTAATTCCCTGCCTTCTTCCCTCCTCCCTTCTGCAGCTTCTTTCCACCAGGCTCTGAGGGGGACAGGTCCAGGCTCCCCCTACGGCTGCTGAACAGACTCCCGGGGGCTGTCCTGAAGAGGGAGAGCATCTTAGGCCTGCCCTTCTTGGCCTGGGTGACCTGGGCTGGGTGGGTCAAAGAGTCACTGGGGTAAGGTGACAGTTGCAGTAACGGTGGTGGTGGTTTTGTGTATTTGGAGATTTCGGTGGTTTGGGTTGCGTCAGTTTGGTGGGACGGTCGTGGTGGTGGTGGTGGTGGTCTTTGCTGAGTGGTCTGGGTGTCTGGGTGGCTTAGTGCTGACCCTGGTGTTGGGGGCTTTTTATGACCTGTGACCTGCTCCATCAACTCAGCCAGGTCAGCTTCCAAGGCCTCCACTGTGCTGTTCTTCCCTGTGGAACTCACCGCTGAAGTTTCGAATAGGTCCTGGGAATTGGATCGAACCCCATGCAAGGCCTTATGTGGGTTTGAATGCCTCTTTGTGGGTTCAGAATCCCTTGTGGAGGTGCTGGATGTGGGTTTGAATAGCCTATCCTGGTGGCTTGTGGGGTTGTGCAGGTCATCCAGATCAGATTGAATACTATGTGAGGTCAGTAGTGAGCTTGAATCCCTTGTGGAGGTGCTGGATGTGGGTTTGAATAGCCTATCCTGGTGGCTTATAGCATCGTTTAGGCTCTCTTGGCTAAAAGTATGAGATTGAATACCCTGCGAGGTCTGATGTGGGGTTGAATGCCTTTTAGAGTACGGTGATTCATCTCTTGCATAGCTCGGAGGGTCAAATAGATTCTCCTGAGAGTATGCATCTCTTCGGTAACTCGCTGTGACATCTGATAAATCCTCCTGTGAGAACGCATCTGATCTAACCCCTTTATGTGACCCCAAGTGCCTTCTGGCGTACGGTGATCCCTCTCTGGAGTAGCTTAGAGGGTTGGCGAACAGGTCCTCTTGGGAAAAGGTATCCGATCTTGCTGTGGGATTGAGGATATTGTCGTGTGAGTGTGCATCCAACCTGGCCCACTGCGACGTGCTTAGCGACCCCGAGTGGTGTTTCATGTACGGCGACGCGTCCCTGGAGTAGCTGGGAGGGTCGGAGTAGAGTCTGTCACGCCGCACACAGTCCAGAAAGTCCTTGTGTTGCTGTACGTTGGCTTTGAAGGTGTGTGGGTCGGAGGGGCAGCCCGGGACACCCTCCAATTGGGGCGTAGTGTGTCTGCCCTTGCTGCTGTCGCGTACCAGGTTGTCTTGACTCTGACTTCTGTTCTTGACCGAAGTACTCAAGTGCGATTTACGGCGTAGTCTCTCTAGGGTGCGCGGGCGGGAGTGTGGTGGACGGATGCTGGTGCTGGAGCCTCGCTGGGGGGTGGCCTCCCTGTCCTCGGCCTGCCTGGGGATGGAGGAAGCCCTGCTGGCCGGCGCTGACCTGAACCGGAAGGCTGACCTACCCCCTGGTGACCCATAGCTGTCTCTGAGGATGGAGGGTCAGGTTAGGAGGGCATGATACTGTGTGTGTTCGTAAAAGTTTGTGGAAGCTGTGAGGCATTGGTCTTTGGTTCGGAATAAGGGGGTGTTGTATACGGTCCATATTATAAAATGTCTCAGGCTCCCATTACGAGTGTTTCCCATGGCCACAGACAAGAGTAACCAGGTGTCTTGGTGTTAAAGGAAGCTGTGATGTGTTGGTCTTTGGTTTAAAATAAGGGAACACTGATTAAGGACCATACTATCAAACATCTCAGGCTCCCATCATGACAGTTTCCCTCAGCCACAGAGAAGAGTGACTGGGTGTCTTGGTGTTATAGGAAGCTGTGATGTGTTGGTCTTTGGTTCAGAATAAGGGAGTGTTGTATACCATCCATGTTATCAAAAGTCTCAGGTGTCCATTATAACAGTTTCCCACGGCCACAGAGAGGAGTAACCGCGTGTCTTGGTGTTATAGGAAGCTGTGATGTGTTGGTCTTTGGTTCAGAATAAGGGAACACTGATTAAGGACCATACTATCAAACATCTCAGGCTCCCATCATGACTGTTTCCCTCAGCCACAGAGAAGAGTAACTGGGTGTCTTGGTGTTATAGGAAGCTGTGATGTATTGGTCTTTGGTTTAAAATAAGGGAACACTGATTAAGGACCATACTATCAAACATCTCAGGCTCCCATCATGACAGTTTCCCTCAGCCACAGAGAGGAGTAACCGTGTGTCTTGGTGTTAAAGGAAGGCTGTGATGTGTTGGTCTTTGGTTCAGAATAAGGGAACACTGATTAAGGACCATACTATCAAACATCTCAGGCTCCCATCATGACAGTTTCCCTCAGCCACAGAGAAGAGTAACCAGGTGTCTTGGTGTTATAGGAAGCTGTGATGTGTTGGTCTTTGGTTTAAAATAAGGGAACACTGATTAAGGACCATACTACCAAACATCTCAGGCTCCCATCATGACTGTTTCCCTCGGCCACACAGAGGAGTAACCGCGTGTCTTGGTGTTATAGGAAGCTGTGATGTGTTGGTCTTTGGTTTAAAATAAGTGGGCACTGATTATTTCTGTATTACCTAGTTTAAAATAAGTGGGCACTGATTATTTCTGTATAACCTAGTTTAAAATAAGTGGGCACTGATTATTTCTGTATTACCTAAAGTCTAAAGGAAGTACTGATGTGTTTAGGTTTGTCTCTCAAGTTCCAACACTGTAAAATCATCTCAATACCTTTCTTTTTTATGAGTTGCGATACATAATTTTTGAGGCTTCTTAAATATTTTGTATGGAGCATTTTTTTTTGCTCTTACTAAACTGAATGAAAATATATATAATAAATTTGCCCTTTTAAAACCTTTGCAATATATCATTCTTAGTCCTTAAAGATTATGAGAGAGAGAGAGAGAGAGAGAGAGAGAGAGAGAGAGAGAGAGAGAGAGAGAGAGAGAGAGAGAGAGAGAGAGAGAGAGAGAGAGAGAGAGAGAGAGAGAGAGAGAGAGAGAGAGAGAGAGAGAGAGAGAGAGAGAGAGAGAGAGAGAGAGAGAGAGAGAGAGAGAGAGAGAGAGAGAGAGAGAGAGAGAGAGAGAGAGAGAGAGAGAGAGAGAGAGAGAGAGAGAGAGAGAGAGAGAGAGAGAGAGAGAGAGAGACTTACCAATGCAATCACAGTCTCCTGGATGAGCCGCGACCTTTTTTAGAATCACTATAAACAGAGACAACAGCACATGGGTTAGTCCACACTCAAGGGTTAGTCTACTGGGAATAGTAATAACAGTAATAGTAATAATAATAATAATCTACATCCTGGTGACCCATGATTTTGAGGACTAATGGAGGGAAGGCAAGGAAGGTTTGTCAGAACAGAAGGGAGTTTGAGGTTTGTGAATAAGTGTTTGAATTTGTCTGTGAAATCCAAAATATGAGTCAGTGAAAGAAATTGTGGTTTATGAAGACTGAGGTTCACTAAATTGAGGTTCACAAACCCAAGGGAACAAAATTGAAGACAAAGATGAAAGAAGAAAAAAACTCAAGTTCACAAAAATGAGATAAACAAAATCAAGGTTCACAAAATCAAGGTTCACAAAATCAAGGTTCTGCAGCAGTGAGTGTCCCTGGCACTGTTAGCCTGTGACCCTGAGCTGCAGACTGTCTTGAGGGCCGGGCTCAGCGCGTCAGTCATTAAGTAATACTAGTAATAACAATAATAATAATGAATGATAATTATAATAATATTACTATTACCATCAATAATCATCACCATCATAATAATAATATATAATGCATTAACTCCCATGTTATATCAAACCCACATAATTTTTATTCCCAAAGTACAACTAAATAACAAAGCAAAGTGTCATATAATATATATATATATATATATATATATATATATATATATATATATATATATATATATATATATATATATATATATATATATATATATATATATATATATATAACAGAATGCACTGCCACATTTTTTAGCAACACCCTTTATAAAAACATTCTACAGAACACCCAGACAACCTTTCCTTCACTTGTAGATGGCCCGGCACACCACACACAGCCTCTCTGTCCCCTGGGCATGCAGGCAAGAGAAATGAAGGGGTGCAGGCGGCCCAGCCCACCCCGGCCTGCCTCACCATGCACAGGGCGGCACACAGCACACAGCACACTACTCACTGCTGCTGCTGCTGTTTGGAGAGCCTGCTGGGACCCAGGACGAGGGACGACCCGGGCACGTAGTTGATGTTCCCGGTGGGCGATGTTATGTTGGGCAACGCCACCATGCGCTGCGGGGAGTCAAAGATCTCACCAATGCTGCCGCTGGAGAGGCTGCCGCAGCTGTCCTGGGGGAGGCAAGGGAGGTGCAGTTAGAGTAGGGTAGGGCAGGTTTAGTTAGGGTAGGTTAGATTAGGGTTAGAGTAGGCTAGGGTAGGGTAGGGTTGGTTAGATTAGGTTAGGATAGGTTAAATCAGGTTAGGCTAGGTTAGGTAAGGGTAGATTTGGGTTGGGTAGGTTAGGTTAGGTATAGGGTGGTTGGGTCTGGTTTAGTCAGGTAATAGGCCATGTTAGGCTAGATAACATTAAACTGTGTGACCTCTCGAGTAACCTACCTGCCCAATGAGGGTCAGGTCGGCCTCCAGAGTGGCGGGAAGGTCCTGCAGAAACTGTTCCTTCAGCAGCTCACCCTTCTCGGCCTCAAACGCTGCCCTCTGACGGGAAAGGAGGAGAGAACGAAGGGAATTGATTACACAGTTCTCAATTCTTAACGGAGGCAGCGCTGAGGGACGTAAAGACTATGATAATACTGATAAGATGACATAATTGTGAGATAAGGTAAATACTGCAGCAGATAACATAGATAAGATAAGATAACATTGATAAGATAGCCAGATAACTGATATGATAAGAGACAGATAATTATAATGAGAAAAATGCTAAGATAACGGATGGAGAACTGATATAATAATAAGATAGAGATGAAATGAAATAACAGATAGAGAAATGATATGATAACATAGATAACATTGGGTTAAAAAAAATGTAAGCTGTCTAAGTTTTTTCAACACTCAGGACAAAGTTTCACCACTGAATCTGAAAGCCCCGCGTTTCTCTGGATCAGGTCAGGTTTTGGGCTACGTCGATTTTTTAAAAATCTGGTTTTATAAATAAATCAATTACATTTTTGTGACATTTTCGGTTGATTTTTGTTAACATTTCTCATCCAAAATAGGTTTTAAGATAAAAAAAATGTTTTCTAACACAATTCATTAATTAAATGTTACAAAAAAAGATTGCTTGCTGCCGTCTTGGGGTTGGTACTGTGCCACTCCAAGCTTGTGCAGAAGCTGTACAGTGCATCAAGTCCTTCTCTTCAGAGAACAAACAGAGCTGCTCTTCATGACTGTTGTGGGAGAAGGTGATGCCAGCACTGACAGGGAGGAGTTTTCATCCCTTTCCTTCCTTCACCTTCTCTTCCTTCCCTTTCTCTACTTCCCTGTCTCTCCTTCCCTTCCTTCCTTCCCCTTCCCTTTCTCTCCTTCCCCTTCTCTTCCTTCCCTTTCCTTTAATCCCCATCCCTTCCCCTCACTTCCTTTCCTTTCCCTTCCCTTCCTTCCTTTCCTTCACACACAAGTTTAAGGCAGATAGCTAATGCTAGATAAATGTAAAGGTACAGGACTTGATAGATACATGGACAATAGACAAGCTCCACCCAACACTCCTATATAGATACGCAAATAAGAAACAAGACAGAGATGAATAAATACATTAATATTGATATAAACAAGGGAAACTCTCTCTCTCTCTCTCTCTCTCTCTCTCTCTCTCTCTCTCTCTCTCAGCATCACACACTCCTTCCACCTTTCTCTCCCTTCCCTTCCTTTCCTTTCCCTTCACTCTCTCTCTCTCTCACGGCATCACACACTCCTTCCATATATATCTCTCTCTCTCTCTCTCTCTCTCTCTCTCTCTCTCTCTCTCTCTCTCTCTCTCTCTCTCTCTCTCTCTCTCTCTCTCTCTCTCTCTCTCTCTCTCTCTCTCTCTCTCTCTCTCTCTCTCTCGGCATCACACACTCCTTCCATCTTTCTCTCTCCCTTCCCTTCCTTTCCCTTCACTCATCCTCTCTCTCTCTCTCTCTCTCTCTCCCTCACCTCCCTGTTGAGCCTGATGGTGGCCTCGGCAAAGCTCCGCCTCTCCTCCTCCATCATCTCCCGCTCCCTCGCCAGCCGTTGCCTCTCCTTCACCAGCCCCTCCTCCTCCTCCACCAGCTGCCCCTCCACCAGGAACGACGCATCCCTCCCTGTGGCCTTCTCGGGGTCGTCTGCGGAGAGGGACAGACAAGGGAATAGATTAGAGAGAGGGAGGAGAGAGGGAATAGATTAGAAGAGGAATGGATTAGAAAGAGGGAATAGATTAGAAGAAGGGAATAGATTAGAGAGAGGGAGGAGAGAGGGATAGATTAGAGAGAGGGATAGATTAGAGAGGAATAGATTAGAGAGAGGGATAGATTAGAAGAGGAATAGATTAGAGAGGGAATAGATTAGAAGGGAATAGATTAGATTTGAAGGGAATAGATTAGAGAAAAGGGAGATTTGAAGAGGAATAGATTAGAGAGAAGGAAGAGAGAAAGAAGAGAGAGGAAATAGATTAATGGGAATAGATTAGATAGAAAGACTAGATAAAAAAAGCTTAATGGTGCAATAGGCCGCGACGTAAAACAAAAAACAACAAAAACAACAAAAAATAGAAGTCCGTAAATACCGAACACACTCTAGGCCTACCGCTCACACACACACACTAGGCCTACCACACACACACACACTCACACTTCTCAACAGCATAAGTGTGTGACCCCAACTCCTCCCTGGTGGCCTTCAGCTGCCTCCTCAGGTCATCCAGCTCCCCCTTCAGCTCCTTCTCCCTCTCTGTGCTGGCAGTGTTGTCGTTCCGCCGCGCTGAAAGGGATTTGGATTTGAGTGTGAGGCAGGATAAGGCAGGCTATTTCTTTCCCTTGCCTTTCCTTCCCTTCCCTTTCCTTCCTTTCCCTTTCCTTCCTTCCTTTCTTTCCCTTCCTTTTCTTTCCTTCTGCTTCCTTCCTTCCCCTCCCTTTCTTTTCTTGCCTTCCCTATCCCTTCCCTTCCTTCCCCTCTCCTTTTCTTTCCTTTCCCTCCCTTCCTTCCTCCCCTTTCCTTCCTTCCTTCTCCTTCTTCCCTTCTCTTTCCCTCCCTTCCTTCTCCTTCTTCCCTTCCCTTTCCCTCCCTTCCTTCCTCCCCTTTCTTTCCTTCCCTTCCCTTCCTTTCCTTTCCTTGCCTTCCTTACCTTGCCTTCCCTTCCTTTTCTTTCATTCTGCTTCCCTTCCCTCCCCTTCTTCCCTTCCTTCCCCTTGCCTTCTTTCCACTTTTTCCTCCTCCCCTTCTTCCCTTCCTTCCTCTTGCCTTATTTCCTCCCTTCCTTCCTTCCTTCCCTCCCTATCCCTACCTTCCCTTCCCCTCTCCCTTTCTCCCTCTCTCCCTTCCCTTCCTTCCTTTCTCCCTTCACACAAACTAATAACCAGATTGACCACCACCACTACCACCAGCACCACCCCCACTACCACCAGCACCACCTACCCCCAGCGGCCTCCTCCAGCATCAACACCATCGTCCTCATGTTCTGGTCGAAGGCTTGCTGGAGGCGGTCTCTGTACGCCGGGAACTCCATGTTGACGGCAAGATCATCCAGGCTGTCCATGCTGAAGGTGGATGACGTCGTGGATGAGTTCATGTCCCCGTCCGGAAGCTCTGGTACCATATCCACTTGCTGGGGGGGGAGAGATGGGGAGGTGGATGAGTGGATGAAGACAGATAGATAGATGGATGGATGGATAAAATAAGTGACTGGATGAGAGAATGAATGAAGGAAAGAGAGAAAGGAGGAGAGGAAAAAGGAAAAAAAAGGAGAGAAGAAATAAAGAAAAAAAAGAATGAGAAAAAGAGGGAGAGGAAGAAAGAGAGGAAGGAAAAAAACAGAAAAAGTGAGGAAAAAAATGAAGGAAGGAAAGAAAGAAACAAAGAGAGAGAGAGAGAGAGAGAGAGAGAGAGAGAGAGAGAGAGAGAGAGAGAGAGAGAGAGAGAGAGAGAGAGAGAGAGAGAGAGAGAGAGAGAGAGAGAGAGAGAGAGAGAGAGAAAGAAAAAAAAAGAGAGAGGGAGAGAAAGAAAAAAAGACAGAAGGAGAGAGAGAGAGAGAGAGAGAGAGAGAGAGAGAGAGAGAGAGAGAGAGAGAGAGAGAGAGAGAGAGAGAGAGAGAGAGAGAGAGAATGAAAGAGAAAAAGAGAGAAAATGAAAGAGAAAAACAGAGAGATAGGGAAAGAAAGAAACAAACAAACAAACAAAAAATAAGAAAAAGAGAAAAAGAATGAAAGAAAAAAAAAGAAAGACAGAGGGAAAGGGAAAAAAAAGACAACTAAATAAATAAAAAATCAAATCAAATCAACAAACAAATAAATACAAACAGAAGCGTCCAACATCATTACCTTGGAGTACTTTTCGACGGCCTTGGACACGCTGGAGGATATTCTGAGGAGGCTGGACTTGAGCTGACCATTCTCCTCGTTGACCTGCCCGATCCACGCCTCATAGTGGGCCAGGACGCGCTTGTACAGCTCCTCCTCGTGCCTGCGGAAGAGGAATACATAGGAATACATAGGAGGAACAGACACCAGAAAACCTATCGGTCTATGGCGAGGGTGTCTGTTTAATCTCTGGTGAGGGTGTCTGTTTAACCTATGGCGAGGGTGTCTGTTTAATCTCTGGTGAGGGTGTCTGTTTAACCTATGGCGAGGGAGGAGGAGGAGGAGGAAGAGGAGGAGGAGGAGGAGGAGGAGGAGGAGTGGAGGGCATGGGTGGAAGAAGGTTACATGGATCAGTGGATGAAACTCAAAGGAATAAAAAAACGAGAGAGAGAGAGAGAGAGAGAGAGAGAGAGAGAGAGAGAGAGAGAGAGAGAGAGAGAGAGAGAGAGAGAGAGAGAGAGAGAGAGAGAGAGTCATGGATGTGAGTGGAAAATAGATCGTGTCAGGTTAGGTCAGGTAAGGGCAGAAGGAAACACACAAACGCACGTACACACCTCACACTTGATGCCTCGGTCTTGGGGTCACATTACGTTGGGTTAGGTCAGGTCAGGCTTGGTTAGGCTGGGATGAAGTTGGGTGAGGTCAGGTTAGGTTGCAGATGTGGGTTAGGTCAGGTTAGGCTAGCTAGGTCATGTTGGGTTGAAGTTAGTTGAGGTCAAGTTATGTTATGTTAGGTTAGGTTACATTGCTGGTGTGGGTTAGGTCAGGTTAGGCTAGTTAGGTCATGTTATGTTATGTTAGGTCAGGTTATGTTGTTGATGTGGGTTAGGTCAGGTCAAGATAGTTGGGTCAGACTTGGTTAGGTTGGGTTGAGGTTGGGTGAGGTCTTGTTAAGTTAGGCTGAAGTGGGTTATGCTATGTTATGTTAGGTTATGTTGCGCTGTTGATGTGAGTTAGATCAGGTCAAGTTAGTTAGGTCAGACTTGGTTAGATTGGGTGAGGTCAGGTTAGGTTAGGCTGAGGTGGGTTAGGTCAAAAGGTCAAAGGGTTAGGTCAAAAGGTCAATGGGTTAGGTCAAAAGATCAAAGGGTTAGGTCAAAAGGTCAAGGGTTAGGTCAAAAGGTCAAGGGTTAGGTCAAAAGGTCAGAATCCACTCCCCCACACACCTCACACTGGACGCCTCGGTCTTCCACTTTGCCCTGGACCTGTTGGCGCGGGACAGCGTGGAGGAGAGGCTGAAGGACGGCTGGCGGGACTCTGATGCCCGGCCGCCCGACACCAGGCGATGGAGGCGGTCCTGGAGGCGAAGATTCTCCATCTGGTGGCGGGGAGGGAAGGAGGAGGAGGAGGTTGGGAAAGGCCTTGATACAGCGGAAACTTATATAGTAATGGTGATGATATACTGCTGCTATTAAAACTACTACTACGTCCCAGAACCCATCAACCCTTCCTGTCAACCCTGTCAAATTTCCCTTCCCCACACATCTGACAATTCAAACGCCCGTCAACCCTGTCAAATGTCCCTTCCCCACACATCTGACAATTCATACAGCCATCAACCCTGTCAAATGTCCCTTCCCCACACAATTCACACACCTGCCAAATCTCCCTTCCCCACACATCTAACAATTCATACACCTTCCAACCCTGTCAAATCTCCCTTCCCCACACAATTCACACACCCGTCAACCCTGTCAAATGTCCCTTCCACTCACCTCCTTCTTCTTGAGCTCGTGCTGGTGGTGTCCCTCGCGCTGCTGCATGACGCTGGTGAGCCTTCGGACCTGCGGCAGAAATCATCATCATCATCATCAGCTTACAATACTGCCACTTTCAAATGTATATGCGTATCATTCAAGGTATATACAAGGTGAAAGGCGACCAATACAGTAGCAATGGTAGCCTGAGAATCCATTTTTAGAAGCCATATGGGAAATTTTTCAGCAGCCTGACTTCAATAAGGGGACAGATGTGTATGATGTTCTTATGTTCTTATGCGTGTGTATGTGTGTGTATGATTCTCTATATAAGGAGGGAGGCAGCAAAGCGACAGAGTACATATGTGTGAATCTTTGTTGCAGCGACAGAGATACCACAAGAACATAAAAACACCAAAAAAAGCCCACTAAAATGAAGTATACAAGGTGGCGTACACAGCAATGGAGTATGTAGGTGTGTCAGTTATTCATATAAAGTAAAGGGCAACAAACACAGTGATGGAAGTGCCTCAAGAATCAATTTTTAGAAGCCATATCATTTTTCATTCATATAAAGGGCAACAAACACAGTGATGGAAGTGCCTCAAGAATCAATTTTTAGAAGCCATATCATTTTTCATTCATATAAAGGGCAACAAACACAGTGATGGTAGTGCCTCAAGAATCAATTTTTGGAAGCCATATCATTTTTCATTCATATAAAGTAAAGGGCAACAAACACAGTGATGGAAGTGCCTCAAGAATCAATTTTTAGAAGACATATAATCTTTCATTCATATAAAGGGCAACAAACACAGTGATGGAAGTGCCTCAAGAATCAATTTTTGGAAGACATATAATCTTTCATTCATATAAAGGGCAACAAACACAGTGATGGTAGTGCCTCAAGAATCAATTTTTAAAAGCCATATCGTCACCTTCGTAAACAAACCACTTGTCATTATTTTCAACTTTACAGGAAATCAGAAAAAGAACCGTCATCATCTCATTTGGCTCAAGATTTAGGCAGAAATGAAAAGGCCAATTCTAGAACACTCAGACCCTGAATGACGAAGGCAACTGTACAAAAACGGGCGTCACATGATGAAAAATTAATGTAGACAAAAACCAGGAAATCACTGAAAAAATGACTAAGACAATTATTTTACGAGGGTGACCATATAATTTTTCGACACCCAAACGGGACACTCTCGGCCTCACCTCGTCCTTCTCTGCCTTGAGCTTGGCGGCGAGGGTCTTGCTGTGTGAGGCTGCCTGGCGCTCCTTCTCCTGCGCCTCACACACCAGCCGCTCCTTCTCGTCCACCTCCCCCCGCAGGTCCTTGATGCTGTTCTGGAGGGATAGGACACACGAGGACATGAGGATGCTATAAGAGGGCAAATGCTGATCCTGCAAAGACTGTGTTGTAAAAGGATTCCAAATGATTTTCAAGTCGTTAACCTTTCTCTCTCTCTCTGTGTGTGTGTGTGTGTGTCTTGCTCTCTCTCTCTCTCTCTCTCTCTCTCTCTCTCTCTCTCATTTTGTTATTTTTTTCTTTACCTCTTTCTTTCCATCTTCCTTTTCTTCTCTCTCTATCTTTTTCTTTTAATTCTCTCTCTCTCTCTCTCTCTGTGTGTGTGTTTTTTCTTTTCCCCTCTAATTTTTTTTTCTCTCCCTCTCTCCCTGCCGCACCCCATACCTGGAAGTGGTTCATGTCAACAGTGTCTCGCCTTCGCTGGTCCTGCAGCACGCTGGTGTCGCGCACGGAGGAGCGGTACAGCTGCGTCACCTCCCAGAGCGCGTTGACCAGCGCCACCAGGTTCACGTGCTGGCCCTCCGTCTCGATGAGGGGGCAGCCAAGACCCAGACCCTGCAGCTCCTGGGAAGGGGGGAAGGAGTGGTAGGGGGAAGGGGCAGTGAGAGCGAGCCTATACCATAAACTACACTCCTACGGTCTTTCCTTTTTCCCTATCCTGTATATATCTTCTCCACTGACCAACTTCCTATTCTTAACTGTCTCTCTCTTCTTTTTTTCTCTTTTCTTACCTCCCTTTAGTAACTTATTTTTATCCTTTCCCTTCACTTTTTATCTCTCTCTTCCTCCTTCTTCACTTCTTCCCTTCCTTCCTGCCTCAGCCTACACAGGACCTTCCCTTCCTTCCTCTCCCCCCGGCCTGCTGACCTGCGAGAGGTAGACCACAGCACTCTGCAGGTTGGCGGTGGTGCAGAAGTAGGGCAGCGCCTCCAGAGCCGAGGAGTTCCTGAGCAGCCTGGGGTCCCCGCCATCCCCGGCATCCTTCAGGGACACCCAGAAGGCAAGCTGCCCGCGTCGAGTCTTCTCACACATCTGGAAAATAAGTGACTTTATTGCAGTTAGGAAAGTCACGTAGTACTGAAAAGGAAAGTGTGTGAATAAGAAGGAAAGAGGAACGAGAGGAGGAGGACCTAAGAAGCAATACAAAGCATTACAGCTCAAAAGAAGGAGGTGATGGGAGTCTGGCTTGGCTCATAACTTGCAACTCCAGACCCAGCAACTCACAGGACACCACCACACCAGAGACCCAGCCTTCACACCTCACCAGAGAACACAGAAGACCAAAGAACATAGAAGACCAAAGACTAGAGAACATACAAGACCAGAGAACATAAAAAAACAAAGACCTTAGAACACAGAAGACCAGAGAAAGGGCTGTATTTTTAAACATTTCGTCGCCCAAGTTCACCTATTTGACAAGGCTTTCCTAGGAGTTTGGAGCATTTCCAGGGGTAGTTTTATGACCCTGATGGTAGTATGACCCTTCTTCTGTACCATGAACCCGAAGAAACACTCATTAGAACCCGAATGACCCTTTCCTTGACCTTTAGAAATAGCTGTTAGGTCATTTCCAGGAGTAGCTTTCTGACCCTGGTGGTAGCATGACCCTTCTTCTGTACCATGAACCTTAAGAAACACTCACAAGGCTTTCCTAGGAGTTTGGGTCATTTCCAGGGGTAGCTTTATGACCCTGGTGGTAGCATGACCCTTCTTCTGTACCATGAACCTGAAGAAACACTCACAAGGCTTTCCTAGGAGTATGGGGTCATTTCCAGGGGTAGCTTTATGACCCTGATGGTAGCATGACCCTTCTTCTGTACCGTGAACCTGAAGAAACACCCACAAGGCTTTCAGAGGAGTTTGGGTCATTTCCAGGGGTAGCTTTAAGACCCTGGTGGTAGCATGACACAAATACACCATTATTAAGATCCTAGTGACCTGTAAATGAAAATAAATCACTAACAATCCCTTAAATAACAACCATAAAAATTCGATTACAGGGGAAACTAAACTAAATATCGAAGTCTTAGACCCACACATAACCTTATTTCAGGGGATTTTAAGGCTAAATAAGGTATACAAGGCGGTTTATTTAATCTCCGAGTTATTATTTATTTATATTTAGAAACAGCTGATGAGAAGGGAAAGCCGAAGCGACGCTCGTTCAAGGCTCCACGTGTCTCACAGGAACACAAATTATTAAGTATTATAAGCTCGTGTGACGGGATGATGACCTCCGTACCTTCTCTCATAGCCTGGACAGCCCCATGAAACAGTTAAATGGTGGGCAGTCACGCCGGTCAGTCACCAGTCACCCAGTCAGTCAGGGAACCGCTCAGCTGATCTTTGTTTACCTCCTCTCTCCCTCTCTCTTTCTCATGGAGGTAGAATTGGTGGAGTCGACACGGCCCGCTAATCCCATTCATTGAGGTGAAGCCGACGAACTATCAAATTTACGGCCAGAAGATGGGGGTGAGCGAGCCTGGTCGAGCCCATTAAGAGGGAGCCTGACCTGACAACACCTGACACCCGGCCGTAAATATGACAGCTCGGGAAGATTATGTCGACTCCACCAATTCTACCTCCATGCTCTCTCTCTCCAATGTTACCAGATTGTCGTACATGGAGTAGTTTTTGCCGATTTCCGACCAAAAACTATCGCACCCACACAGATAACGATATGAATTTGTAATTATTGTTAAAATCAGTAATTATCGATGCTCTTTTTGCAGTATTTATGGGCCAGAAACCGGAAAATACGTTTAGCGTACGATAATCTGGGAATGTTTTGTCTCTCTCTATCTGGTTTCCTCCTCTTCGTCTCCTTGTGGTTTTATTAATTATTTCTTTTTTTTTCTATATATTTTTCCTGTATATTTATTCATTTCCTCGTTCATTTTTACTTTTTTTTTTATTTTTTGCATCAGACACGCCCTCTCTCTCTCTCTCTCTCTCTCTCTCTCTCTCTCTCTCTCTCTCTCTCTCTCTTCAGGAAGCAAGATCTACGTACCTATATCATCATGAGAGAGAGAGAGAGAGAGAGAGAGAGAGAGAGAGTAAATTGCAATACAATAATTTATTTTTAGATTCTGCCGGAAGGAAAAGAATCTCTCTCTCTCTCTCTCTCTCTCTCTCTCTCTCTCTCTCTCTCTCTCTCAAGAAGGTACAGTTTGGGGTATATGCTATATGTGCGCTTGGCTTCAGTGCACATCTCCGTTACACCAATAGCCCCTTTAACGTGTTGGGTAAGGAAAGCAAGCCTCAAGGTATTCAATGCTTTACAAAACTCGCCTCCACACCCTGAACGCCCCGCACGAGGCATTCAACACCATGGCAGCATTATAAAAGCGATTCCAGCCGACGAGACCATTATTACAAAGAAAAAATAAAGTAAAAATAAAAATAAATACAGAAGAAAAAATGAGTGAAAAGAGAAAAATAAACAGAAAGAAAGAGAGAAAGTATAGAAAGGTCATCGAGAAGCCTAATTAGACGGTAAATTCACTGTAGAAAGCGGTATTATTATATATTATACCATGGATAAGCGTTTGACACACTGATATACGATGACTGCATGGTAGAAAAATATGACTAGTGCAATCGAGCGCCAGGCAGTCATTATAAAAATCTAAAAAGCGGTTTAATACAACGAACACAATTTTTACAGCTTCTTACAACGATGAGTGTATTATTGCAAATCTCACTAATACGATGAACTATTCTTAACAAGCTTTCATCGCTCATTTCATTATAAAAGTCGTCTGGATAAAATAAGTACAATAGTCATAGCCTCGCATACGACGAATCCATTGTAGGAACCCGACTACGATGACTGCATGGTAGAAAAATGTGACTAGTACAATGAGCGCGTTGTCCTCGTCATCTTCAGCCTAGCAAGGTCATTATAAAAAATCTATAAAGCGGTTTTACACAACGAATTCAATTTTTACAGTTTCCTACAACGATGATTGTATTATTGCAAATCTCACATATACGATGAACTATTTATAACAAACTTTCATCGCTCATTTCATTATAAAAGTCGTCTGGATAAAATAAGTACAATAGTCGTAGCCTCTCATACCACGAATCCATTGTAGGAACCCGACTACGATGACTGCATGGTAGAAAAATGTGACTAGTACAATGAGCGCGTTGTCCTCGTCATCTTCAGCCTAGCAAAGTCATTATAAAAAATCTAAAAAGCGGTTTAACACAACGAATACAATTTTTACAGTTTCTTACAACGATGATTGTATTATTGCAAATCTCACATATACGATGAACTATTTATAACAAGCTTGCATCGCTCTTACTTCATTATAAAATTCGTCTGGATAAAATGAATAGCCTACTTACAATAGTCGTAGCCTCTCATACCACGAATCCATTGTAGGAACCCGACTACGATGACTGCATGGTAGAAAAATGTGACTAGTACAATGAGCGCGTTGTCCTCGTCATCTTCAGCCTAGCAAAGTCATTATAAAAAATCTAAAAAGCGGTTTTACACAACGAATACAATTTTTACAGTTTCCTACAACGATGATTGTATTATTGCAAATCTCACATATACGATGAACTATTTATAACAAACTTTCATCGCTCATTTCATTATAAAATTCGTCTGGATAAAATGAATAGCCTACCTACACAATAGTCGTAGCCTCTCATACCACGAATCCATTGTAGGAAACCGACTACGATGACTGCATGGTAGAAAAATGTGACAAGTACAATGAGCGCGTTGTCCTCGTCATCTTCAGCCTAGCAAAGTCATTATAAAAAATCTAAAAAGCGGTTTAATACAACGAATACAATTTTTACAGTTTCCTACAACGATGATTGTATTATTGCAAATCTCACATATACGATGAACTATTTATAACAAGCTTGCATCGCTTACTTCATTATAAAAGTCGTCTGGATAAAATGAATAGCCTACTTACAATAGTCATAGCCTCTCATACCACGAATCCATTGTAGGAACCCGACTACGATGACTGCATGGTAGAAAAATGTGACTAGTACAATGAGCGCGTTGTCCTCGTCATCTTCAGCCTAGCAATTAAGGTCATTATAAAAAATCTATAAAGCGGTTTTACACAACGAATACAATTTTTACAGTTTCCTACAACGATGATTGTATTATTGCAAATCTCACATATACGATGAACCATTTATAACAAGCTTGCATATCGCTTACTTCATTATAAAAGTCGTCTGGATAAACTAAATAGCCTATACCTACACAATAGTCAATAGTTTTGTGGGAGCGGTGAGTAGCGGGCTTTTTTTTTTTTTTTTTCTCTGCACTCTTTTTGTTGCCCTTGAGCGGTCTCCTTTGCTGTAAAAAAAAAAAAAAAAAAAAAAATCACTACCCCGAGTACATTGCAGGAACCCGACTACGATAACTGCGATATAAAAAGCGAATACGATAAGCGACGGAAGCATTATGACTAGCCTTCTGTCCCTGTAAACTCATTGAAGGAGGCGTTACAGCACTATGGGAAGTCATTGTAGAAAGCATGATACAATGACTGCGATACAAATAGGCGATGTAATACCATAGAAGCATTATAACAAGC
>NC_066532.1:19525126-19545126 GCF_024679095.1 Eriocheir sinensis | reverse complement strand
GGGGCAAGGGAGGGACTCAGGGCAAGGTTAGTCTCGTGGATTTTCTCAGATGCTTCCACTTTTCACGTTAACTATATCCAAAGGTCAAAAAGGAGATTAATCAGGTTCTCACGAGTGTTTTTTTACGTTCACGGTACAGAAGAAGGGTCAAGATACCACCAGGGTTATAAAAGTACCCCTGGAAATGCCCCAAACTCCCACGAAAGCCTTGTCAAATGTGTGTGCATGGGGACCGATACGTCAAACCAGCACCAGGGTCATAAAAGAACCTCTGGAAATGCCCCAAACTCCCACGAAAGCCTTGTCAAATGTGTGTGCATGGGGAGTGAAATGTCAAACTAGCACCAGGGTCATAAAAGTACCTCTGGAAATGCCCCAAACTCCCACGAAAGCCTTGTCAAATGTGTGTGCATGGGGAGTGAAATGTCAAACTAGCACCAGGGTCATAAAAGTACCTCTGGAAATGCCCCAAACTCCCACGAAAGCCTTGTCAAATGTGTGTATATGGGGACCGATACGTCAAACCAGCACCAGGGTCATAAAAGTACCTCTGGAAATACCACAGACTCCCACGAATGTTTCAAAAACGATAAAGAAAAGATGAGAAAAAGCCAGAGAAGTTTAAAGGAAAATTAATGGTTTAACACGGAGATATAAGCGACGAGCATCACGGGTCAGGGAACAGACAGAGGGTTGATGGTGTTCTAGTGACGGTTGAGAACAAGAGCCTTTGAGTTGGGCAGGCCATCTGCGTCGAGTTGATGACACATGATAACCAAAGTAGCAGAGTGGCAACCCGAGAATTGTGGAAGTAAGGGCAGACGGAGGATCGGAGAGGAACAGAATTGGAACCTTTGCTGAAACAGGATGGAGTACACTAACACAAGACAGAACCAGGTGGAGAAACGAAACTAGAACCTGTACTGAAACAGGGTGGAATACACTAACACCAGACAGAACCAGGTGGAGAAACGAAACTAGAACCTGTACTGAAACAGGGTGGAGTACACTAACACCAGACAGAACCAGGTGGAGAAACGAAACTAGAACCTGTACTGAAACAGGGTGGAGTACACTAACACCAGACTGAACCAGGTGGAGAAACGAAACTAGAACCTGTACTGAAACAGGGTGGAATACACTAACACCAGACAGAACCAGGTGGAGAAACGAAACTAGAACCTGTACTGAAACAGGGTGGAATACACTAACACCAGACATAACTAGGTGGAGAGACGAAACTAGAACCTGTACTGAAACAGGGTGGAATACACTAACACCAGACATAACTAGGTGGAGAGACGAAACTAGAACCTGTACTGAAACAGGGTGGAGTACACTAACACCAGACATAACTAGGTGGAGAGACGAAACTAGAACCTGTACTGAAACAGGGTGGAGTACACTAACACCAGACAGAACCAGGTGGAGACGAAACTAGAACCTGTACTGAACGGAATACACTAACATCAGATAACCAACACACACACACACACACACAAACGCAACTGGTTAGAGAGCTGCGCTGACAGGGTTCACGGCCTGACGGGGCGGCGGTTCAAGCCCGCTCAGGCCGGATTCTTTCCGCTGACTAGGAGTGGTTACTGTCCCCCCTTGAGCATGGGGGATGGGGTGTGTGGTGTGTGAGGTCCTGGCAGTACCCAGCGATCGACGATAAAGAGCACTGGCTCATGTAGGGAGGGTACCTGCTGGCGATTACGAGTCCAACACGTGATCAGGCCGTGGTGGTGAATTACACACACACACACACACACACACACACACACACACACGGACACTCACGCGTAACTGTCGATAAAGTTGTATTGCACGATGTCCCTGTGTGTCTTGGCCTCCCTGTCCACGGCCTCCTGCAGCGACGGGTCCGAGGTGGCGCCCAGCACGAACACCGTCCTGGAGAGAACGGGAAGGAAATCGTTAGAGAAAATGGGAAATGTATAGCTAGAGAGGATGGGAAAGACGCGATGAGAATGGGAAGGCTAGAGTTTGAAAGAATGGGAAGGAGAGGAAGGAGGTGAGAATGGGAAGGGTAGTTACAGAGAATGGGAAGGGTAGTTACAGAGAATGGGAAGGGTAGTTACAGAGAATGGGAAGGGTAGTTACAGAGAATGGGAAGGGTAGTTAGAGAAAATGGGAAGGCTAGAGTTACTAGAGAGAATGGGAAAGAGAGGAAGGAGGTGAGAATGGGAAGGCTAGCGTTACTAGAGAGAATGGGAAGGAGGGGAAGGAGGTGAGAATGGAAAGGCTAGTTAGAGAGAATTGGAAGGGTAGTTAGAGAGAATGAGAAGGCTAGAGTTAGAGAGAATGGGAAGGGGAGGAAGAAGGTGAGAATGGGAAGGAGATCGCTAGAGAAAATGGGAAATGTATAGCGAGAGAGGATGGGAAGGACACCGTGAGAAAGGGAAGACGAGAGTTAGGGTTCGTTCACACTACAAGCAGAGCAGAGCGGCGCGGCGCGGCGCGGTTAGGTGTTCACCTGTAAGCAGAGCAGGGCGACCTGCACAAGAATCATTCGCAGGCAACAGCGCGATAAACTCCTCGGTGTTTATATGGAAGGATGATGAAAATGTAACGATTTACAAAGGAACATGGAATATCGTTGTTAAAGCCAAGTCCCATGTCTGTGTGGGTCACTGATGATTGGGTATAGGATCAGAATATCACCAAATTAGCGTTTCTAAACATATGGCTATTATATATCATTAAATTGTACCTCAACTACGCACAATCTGGTCATTTTTTGTAATTTTGGCTTCAGCAATAAAAATTCACCTATGTAAATAGCTTCTTGGCCATGTTGATGGAAGGGTGGAGCCGTGGAGGACGCTAGCTGCGAGCAGCAAAAAATACGACCAAATTTCCAGAGCGTGCCTCTCCGCTCCGCGCTGCGCCGCTCCGCTTGCGGTGTGAACACCTGAGCGTCTGTACATTCAAAACTATCTAAAAATTAATGCCGCTAGTGTGAACGATCCCTTAGAGAGAAAGGGAAGGAGGGGAAGGACGATAGAAAGAATAGCAAGTTAGAAAGAAAATATGTCTAGAAACGATAAAACAGAGACAGATAAAAGAAGAAGAGAGGTTTAACTAAAAAGATTCCTTTACTTGAGTCTGCTGTGAGGGTACCATGCAGGCCTGGCCCACGAGTCCCTGATGAAGGCCCTGCGGTGCTCGTGGCCCACGGCGGAGAGCACGAGGGCCACGGTGAGGGTCGGCGGGTCGGCCAGGACGCACACGTGGTCGGGGTCATGCCGGAACCTGACCTCCTCGGTGACGTGGTTCACCTTGGGTCTGCCCGCGAGGATGAGCTTCTTGCGGGAGTAGATGAACCTGAAAAGAAAACGGGATGTAGGTGATGGAAAACGGGAAGGTGAGAAAGAAAACGGGGTACAGGTGATGGAAAACGGGAAGGTGAGACAGAAAACGGGATGTAGGTGATGGAAAACGGGAAGGTGAGACAGAAAACGGGGTACATATGATGGAAAACGGGAAGGTGAGACAGAAAACGGGGTACAGATGATGGAAAACGGGAAGGTGAGAAAGAAAACGGGGTACAGGTGATGGAAAACGGGAAGGTGAGAAAGAAAACGGGGTACAGGTGATGGAAAACGGGAAGGTGAGACAGAAAACGGGATGTAGGTGATGGAAAACGGGAAGGTGAGACAGAAAACGGGGTACAGGTGATGGAAAACGGGAAGGTGAGACAGAAAACGGGATGTAGGTGATGGAAAACGGGAAGGTGAGACAGAAAACGGGGTACAGGTGATGGAAAACGGGAAGGTGAGAAAGAAAACGGGATGTAGGTGATGGAAAACGGGAAGGTGAGAAAGAAAACGGGGTACAGGTGATGGAAAACGGGAAGGTGAGACAGAAAACGGGATGTAGGTGATGGAAAACGGGAAGGTGAGAAAGAAAACGGGGTACAGGTGATGGAAAATGGGAAGATGAGAAAGAAAACGGGAAGGTGAGAAAGAAAACGGGGTACAGGTGATGGAAAACGGGAAGGTGAGAAACGAAATACAACTCTCTCTCTCTCTCTCTCTCTCTCTCTCTCTCTCTCTCACTTACTTGAAGCGGCTGGGGTTCGAACTGTCGGTCCAATTCTTCTTCAGCCTTAGTAAACCAGAGTCCAAGAACCCTCCTCCTCCTCCTCCTCCTTCTCCTCCTCCTTCTCCTCCTCCTCCTCCTTCATCCACCTCCACTTCATTGCTTCCATTGGGCGGCGGCCACTTCACCTGGATGACTGGCGTGGGTCTGAAAAAGTGGATGAGTGGATGAGAGAGAGAGAGAGAGAGAGAGAGAGAGAGAGAGAGAGAGAGAGAGAGAGAGAGAGAGAGAGAGAGAGAGAGAGAGAGAGAGAGAGAGAGAGAGAGAGAGAGAGAGAGAGAGAGAGAGAGAGAGAGAGAAGAGGAGGGAAGGGAAGAAAAGGGAAGGAAGAAAGGAAGGAAGGAAAAAAAAAATTATGGTGTGTATGTATATCACGTGAATATGTAAATAACACACACACACACACACACACACACACACACACACACATGCGCGGGCTCACTCTTCCACTCCCCCGCGCCCACATATGGTAATGCCCCCCAGGTGATGCACAGGTGGACAAGTCAACCCTTTCCCACCTGTGCCATCCACTCGAATGATATAGGACCAACACCTGTGCCCCTTGATATTCAGCCGCCCCTTTTGGCTCCTCGTCCTCCGTTACCCACTAATTCTATACAGCCGCGTCACATGTCTCGTATTCATCTCCCATAATCCTCCTCCTCCTCCTCCTCCCCCTCCTTTTCTTCCTTCTCCTAAAACGGTAAAAGTCAACCCTGGCCCCCTGGTAGATGTGAGTGAATCCTTAGCCTCGGGTAAACACACGGCCAGAATCCTCAATGGTAACTTCGCGTCCGTTTCCGCGGTCGAGAACTAGCTGGCCCCAACCCGCCGAGGGGATCACGCCCTTGGAGGTAGGCACATTAGCGGCCACGATGTGATACCTGGCCACGCTGCCACGCCCGACACGAACAAGTCAACGGGACCGACAACTCGTGTCCGCGGGTGTTGAAAGAACCCAAACAACAAACACGTCAGCCCCTTCCTGCCTGCCACACTTGACCGCCACCACAGCTGGACAAGGCCTCTCGAGACTGGAAAATGGCGAACATACCAATATCTTACAGGAGATAAGAGGGTTGCCTAAACTAAAGGCGCACAAGGTTGGCATCAGTGGCAGGCAAAATTAATAGATCCTCAGAGATCATCTTGTCAGTTTTCCAGAAGACAACACTATGGGCCGTATTCTAAGACACCATTGCTTCTCACATCAATTATTTCTAGAGGTCAAAGAGGGGATCAATCTGCTTTTCATGAGTGTTTTTTTAAAGTTCATGGGACAGAAAAGGGGTCAAACTACCACCAGGGTCATAGAGCTACCCCTGGAAAGGCCTACAGCTCCTACGAAAGCCATGTCAAATATGTGAACTTGGGCGACGAAATGTTTTAAAATAGGACCCTATAACTTCCCATACCCAGCACGGTTTAAAAAATAAGTGATCCTGCTTTACGAATCTCTTGGACTTGGGGCTCGGTGCACAGGAGCTGCCTTGCATTAGCCTCCCCGCCTTATGCAGACTCTAAGGGTCACTTAAAAATATCAGCTCACACGCACACATATCTGACTAGGTTTTCATAGGAGTTTCGAGCATTTCCAGGGGCAATTTCATGACCCTGGTGGTGGTGTGACCCTTCTTCTGTACCTTGACCCTAAGAAAACACTCTGCAGAACCCGACCGAGCTCCGTTTTGGTCTTTGAAAAGTGGTAGTGTGACCCTTCTTCTGTGCCTTGACCCTAAGAAAACACTCTGCAGAACCCGACCGAGCTCCGTTTGGGCCTTTGAAAATATTTGAAGTGAGAGGTGGATGGGTCTAAGGCAGGGTTACCAAGTTATCGTATTCAGGCACTCAGCACATCGTATTTTCCTGTTCTGAGTCACAGCTATCGCAAACAAACGCCAATAAGTAATGCTTTTAACGAGAACTTTAACTGGAATTTCGTTATCTGTGTGGGTAGGAAAGTTTTGGGTTCTGGAACTGATAAATGCGATGTTTTGAGTACGATAATTTGGCAACCATGGTATAAGGCTCATATTCTTAAACATTTCTGCAACCAGGCACGAACATTTGACTAGGTTTTCATAGGAGTTTGGGGGATTTCCAGGGGTAGTTTCATGACCCTGGTGGTAGTGTGACCCTTCTTCTGTACCTTGACCCTAAGAAAACACTGCAGAACCCGACCGAGCTCCGTTTCGGCCTTTGGAAATAGTTGTGAGTGGCGGAAGCGTCTATGGGTCATTCTTAAACATTTCGACGGCCACGCACGCATATAGGTCTTCATAGGAGTTTGGGGCATTTCCAGGGGTAGTTTCATGACCCTGGTGGTAGCTTGATCATTCTTCTGTGGGTTGAAACAGAGAAAACACTCCGTAGAACCCGACCGAGCTCCGTTTTGGCCTTTGGAACTGCGGCGAGGGGCGGACGCGTTTGAACATACCGACCAATGTTCCGAACTTCCGTGCATGTCTGTGTGTGTGAATATATATGCGCATATTTAACTATGTAAATATATCATGGCGTCGCACAATAATATTTTGAACATACCGACCAATGTTCCGTGCTTCCGTGTATGTCTGTGTGTGCAAACATATGCGCATATATAACTATAAATAATTCAAGGCATAGCATAACAATATTTCTCCCTGACGGCGCACAGGTGGAGGATGCACCTGTGTTGATCAGACAATGATGGAGAGCTTAACAATTACCTTACCATCCTCCTCCTCCTCCCCCTCGTCCTCCTCCTTCTCCTTATATATTTGCATCCTGAGTTCTTTTCTATGTTGGTATCACCCTTAACTTCCTCTTCCTTTTCTTCTTTTTGTTCCTTCTCGTTCTCCTCCTTCTTCTCCTCATCATCATCCTCGATCAGTCTAACGTCAATCGTGTGCAAGATTTTGGAGACGATCATTCGTGGAAAAATGGTAAAGTTTTTTTTAAGGTAACAGACTAATTAAGGATTTGCAACATGGTTTTCGAAACAAACGTTCCTATTTGACTAACCTTCTCGATTTCTTCAACTACATCTTTTATGTATACGATGAAAGTCAATCAGTAGACATTGTATATTTGGACTTTCAGACAGCATTTGACAAAGTCCCTCACAACCGCCTCCTTAGTAAATTGCAAGCTCACGGTATAACTGGTAATATTCATAAGTGGCTCAAAGACTGGCTTACCGACCGTAAACAGAGAGTTGTTATGAATGGTATATCATCTGACTGGCGAGATGTCAAAAGCGGTGTTCCACAGGGGTCGGTGTTGGGACCTGTTCTGTTTTTAGTGTACGTAAATGACATTGACGAGGGGCTATCATGTAAAATATCGAAATTTGCCGACGACACAAAAACAGCCAGCAAAGTCACAACGACAATGGATAAAGAACACTTCCAAGCTGATCTCGAACGTTTAAGTAGTTGGGCACGAACATGGCAAATGAATATCAATATTGAAAAGTGCAAGGTTATGCATATCGGAATCAACAACGATCGTATTCATTATCAAATTAACGGAGTGCAACTCTCTGAAGCCAGCAAAGAATAAGATCTTGGAGAAATAATTTCGAACGATCTTAAACCGCGTCAACATTGCACAGAAGTAAAAACTGCCAACAAACTGATCGGATTTATTGGTCGTACATTTGAGCACAAATAAGAAAAAGTAATATTGACACTACAATTCGTTAGTTCGCCCACATCTTGAGTATTGCGTTCAGTTTTGGTCTCCCTATTACATAAAAGATATAGATAAACTCGAGAGGGTGCAGCGTCGAGCTACTAAAATGATCCCTAGACTGCGAAACAAACCGTACGAAGACAGACTTAAAGAACTGAACTTATTCAGCCTATCAAAGCGCAGGCTAAGAGGTGACCTTATAGAAGTGTTTAAAATTTTCAAGGGATTCGATAGCGTTAATGTTCATGATTATTTTACAGTCTCTCAATCAAGTGTAACAAGAAACAATGGATACAAAATAACGAGGAAGCGTTTCAACTCAAATGAATCAAAACACTTCTTCTTCAACCGTGTCATCAATGTATGGAATGGTTTGCCTCAAAACGTCGTCGAAAGCGAAACCATTTGCACGTTCAAAAACCGACTAGACAAATATTTAGGAGCTAACCCGAACATCCGCTATTTTGCTCCGGTCTAACAGAAAGTAGTGTTAGCTTAGTTGTCGTGTATGATCTTTCTTCTGTCCGTGTAAAATTCCATTGTAGTTTTTCTATACTACATGGTATTCTTCCTTTTCGTGCCGGCCTCGGCTGGAGGGACTGGTGGGAGGGGAGGAGCCTTCGCCTTTACTGTCCTGTGCCTCTGACTCGTAGATTTAGGCGGCGTCACGCAGGACAAATTTCGGCCAACATGTTGCTCGCTTTTGTTGGCCGCCTTTAGAGTGGATGGCAGCAACACCAAACAGCCTAGTTAGGACCAAGAGGTCTGTTGCTGTTTACTTTTCCTTTGTGCTCCTGCTTCTTATCACATTTGCTTCCTGAATTCTTATCTATGTTGCTGTCTCACTTAACATTCTCCTCCTTCTCTTGTTTTCTCGTTCTCCTCCTCCTCCTCCTCCTCCTCCTCTTCTTCGTCCTCGTCCTCTTCCTCCTCCTCCTCCTATTACTACAGTACTACTACAACAACAACAACAACAGAACAACAACAATAACAACAACAACAACAACAACAACAACTACTACTACTACTACTGCCACTGCTACTACAACTACTACTACTACTACTACTACTACTACTGCCACTATTACCATTACTACTACTACTACTGCCACTACTACTACTACTACTACTACTACTACTACTACTACTACTACTACTACTACTGCCACTATTACCATTACTACTACTACTACTACTGCCACTACTACTACTACTACTACTACTACTACTACTACTGCCACTACTACCAATATTACTACTACTACTACTACTATTGCTACTATTACTACTACTACTACTACTACTACTACTACTACTACTGCTACTACTACTACTACTACTAATAATAATAACAATACTACTACTACTACTACTACTACTACTACAACTATTAGTGCGGGTACTCACAGGGGCAGAAGCAGGTACGTGAGCAGAAAGGCGGAGGCAGTGACACAGAACCAGCTGGGCGAGAACACACGAAAGCGCCACACTGGAAGGAGAACACGAATGAGAAGGATGAAGAGGAGAGTGGTGACAGGATAGTGAGGATAGTGAGGACGGTGATAAAGATAGTGAGAATAGTGATGGTGATAAAGATAGTGAGGACAGTGATGGTGATAAAGATAGTGAGGATGGTGATAAAGATAGTGAGGATAGTGATAGTGATAAAGATAGTGATGATAGTGATGCTGATAAAGATAGTGAGGATAGTGATGGTGATAAAGATAGTGAGGATGGTGATAAAGATAGTGAGGGTAGTGATGGTGAGAAAGGAGGATAGTGATGGTGATAAAGATAGTGAGGGTAGTGATGGTGAGAAAGGAGGATAGTGATGGTGATAAAAAGAAGATAGTGAGGATAGTGATAAAGCTAGTGAAGATAGTGATGGTGATAAAGATAGTGATGATAGTGATGGTGATAAAGATAGTGAGAATAGTGATGGTGATAAAGATAGTGAGGATAGTGATGGTGATAAAGATAGTGATGATAGTGATGGTGATAAAGATAGTGAGGATAGTGATGGTGATAAAGATAGTGAGGATAGTGATGGTGATAAAGATAGTGAGGATAGTGAGGATGGTGATAAAGATAGTGAGGATAGTGATGGTGATAAAGATAGTGAGGATAGTGATGGTGATAAAGATAGTGAGGACAGTGATGGTGATAAAGATAGTGAGGATAGTGATGGTGATAAAGATAGTGAGGATAGTGATAGTGATAAAGATAGTGAGGATAGTGATGGTGATAAAGATAGTGAGGATGGTGATAAAGATAGTGAGGATAGTGATAGTGATAAAGATAGTGATGATAGTGATGGTGATAAAGATAGTGATGATGGTGATAAAGATAGTGAAGATAATTGTGATAAAGATAGTGATGATAGTGAAAATTAGTGATGATAGTGATAAAGATAGTGAAGATAAGTGATGATAGTGATAAAGATAGTGATAAAGATAGTGAGGATAGTGATGGTGATAAAGATAGTGAGGATGGTGATAAAGATAGTGAGGGTAGTGATGGTGAGAAAGGAGGATAGTGATGGTGATAAAAAGAAGATAGTGAGGATAGTGATAAAGATAGTGAAGATAGTGATAGTGATAAAGATAGTGAGGATGGTGATAAAGATCGTGAGGATAGTGACAGTGATAAAGATAGTGAGGATAGTGATGGTGATAAAGATAGTGAGAATAGTGATGGTGATAAAGATAGTGAGGATAGTGATGGTGATAAAGATAGTGAGGATAGTGATGGTGATAAAGATAGTGAGGATAGTGATGGTGATAAAGATAGTGATGGTGATAAAGATAGTGAGGATAGTGATGGTGATAAAGATAGTGAGGATGGTGATAAAGATAGTGAGGATAGTGATGGTGATAAAGATAGTGAGGATAGTGATGGTGATAAAGATAGTGAGAATAGTGATAGTGATAAAGATAGTGAGGATGGTGATAAAGATAGTGATTAATGATAGTGATAAAAAGGGATAGTGAGGATATGATGGTGTAATAGGATAGTGAGCATAGTGAGTGATAAAATGGAGGAAAGGAGGAGGAGGAGGAGGAGGAAGAAGAAGAATACGACTGAGAATAATAATAATAATAATGATAATAATAATAATAATAATAATAATAATAATAATAATAATAATAATAATAATGATAGAAATACCAATAACACTTAGAAGCAAAAGAGGAGAAGAAGAAGGAGGAGGAGGAGGAGGAGTGAAAATGATAATGACAAAATTCTCTAGGTTAATCAGAGAGAGAGAGAGAGAGAGAGAGAGAGAGAGAGAGAGAGAGAGCATAAACTTCCATGAAATGTTACGAGATCTCTCTCTCTCTCTCTCTCTCTCATCTAAAACTTATATACGAATAATTACAAAAAGAAGAGTTGAACGAGCAAAATAAAACTCTCTCTCTCTCTCTCTCTCTCATCTAAAACTTATATACGAATAATTACAAAAGAAGAGTTGAACGAGCAAAATAAAACTCTCTCTCTCTCTCAGCATCACACACTCACTCACTCCACCTTTCTCTCTCTCTTTCTCTCCCTTCCCTTCCCTTCCTTTCCCTACCCTTCCCTTCTCTTCCTTTCCCTTCCCTTCCCTTCACTTCCCTTCACTCACTCTGTCACTCCCTCTCACTTACTCTCTCTCTCTCTCTCTCTCACTCCTCCGACACTCCCTCCACAACCGCCACCTTCACCAGACTGCCGCCGCCGCTGTCTGCCCCGCGCCTAGATCAATACGCACGCACGCACACACACACACACACACACACACACACACACACACACACACACACACACACACACACACATACCGTTACTACCATCTTCGTTGTTTTCTCTCTTAAAATTTTTTCTTTTTTTATCTGTTTTATCTCCTCCTCCTCCTCCTCCTTCTCTTCCTTCTTCTTCTTCTTCTTCTTCTTCTTCTTCTTCTTCTTTTTGTTTTTCTTGTTCTCGTCCTCCTCCAGTCCTCCGACAGCTCAGTTGATAAAAATCCGCTCTTTCAGACTCCGGGCTTTCCATAGATAAGAAACACAGGATGCAAATGTATAACGAAGAGGAGGAGGAGGAGGAGGAGGGAGGAGGACGAGGAGGTGGAGGAGAAGGAGCCGGAGACTGAGAGGGAAGAGCTTTATTCACTGAGCTATCGGAGTGAAACATTTGAAAACATTTGAAACATTTGAAACATTTTATTATCCCTTTTTATACAATTATGTATTTACAATAATTTACTAGTGCAGGGAGCCCATTTAAAGCTGTATATATTTATATATATATATATATATATATATATATATATATATATATATATATATATATATATATATATATATATATATATATATATATATATATATATATATATATATATATATATATATATATATATATATATATATATATATATATATATATATATATATATATATATATATATATATATATATATATATATATATATATATATATATATATATATATATATATATATATATATATATATATATATATATATATATATATATATATATATATATATATATATATATATATATATATATATATATATATATATATATATATATATAAATAATAATAATAATAATAATAATAATAATAATAATAATAATAATAATAATAATAATAATAATAATAATAATAATAGTTATAGAAATAATAATAATAATTAATATTGTGATAATTATAAAATAATAGTAGTGTAAATAATAGTTAAAGTGATAATATTAACACAATATCATTATTACAAAAATTTTAATTGATTTATAAAAATAATATGGTAGTACTGTAACTGATAATGTAAGTAGTAATAGTATTAATACAATAATAATAGTATAAGGTAATAATTGATTAAGCTGAGGACACACTCTGACAGATGATACATGGACTTAATAATTATAATTGAGAAGAATATGCTTTTTAAATTGTTTTTTAAAGGAATGTATTGAATTTAGAGCTTTAATATTATTAGGAATAGAATTCCAGGTTTTAGGTCCTGAATAAGAAAGTGAGTGTTGAAAAAGTGTTAAATTATGGGCAGGTGTACGTAAATTTTCATGAGTACGGGTGAAATAAGTATGTTGTGGCTGTAAGGACACGGAGGTTTCACTTTGATCTTTTTATACATGTAAATACCAATTTGTAGCTTATTTATGTCAAAAAGTTTAAGGAATTTGTTTCTTTAAAGAGAGGTTGTGTGTGGGCAAAGTAGTCACTGTTTGTAATAATTCTTATTATTTTCTTTTGAAGTCTAAACAGAGGTAACAGGTGTGTGGGGTAGGTGTTGCACCAGATAGGCGTACAGTAATACAGGTGTGGTAAGACATGTGCGTTATATAACATTTTCAAAACATCAATGGGCATTAATTCTTTAATTTGATATAACAGAGATACTAGCCTGGATAATTTAAGGATTTGGTTTGTTACGTGATACTTAAAGGTCATGGTATCATCATACGTTATTCCTAATAATGTATGTTTATTAGTTCTGCTTATAATGTCTTGGGAAAAAAATAGGGACGGAAGCATTGATGGTGACTTATTAGTAAACAGCATATAAAATGTTTTGTTTAAGTTCACTGTTAATCTATTACTCAGACACCATTTATGAAAGGTTCGTAGGTCAGTGTTTGCTATATGTATCATGTCAGTAGGATTTTCACCAGTAATATTTAAGGTTGAGTCATCTGCGAAAAGGATTGTTTTAAGGTTTGTAAATATGTAAGTAATATCATTTATATATAAGAGAAACAGGATTGGACCCAAGACACTGCCCTGTGGAACACCGTATTGAATAGGTAGAGATGCAGATAGACAAGTGTGGAATTTGGTTGATTGAGTTCTGTGGGACAAGTAATCCTGAAACCAGTCATGAATAATACCTCTAATTCCATAGTAATACAGCTTACGTAATAATATATCGTGTCTGACTGTATCAAAAGCTTTGGTGAAGTCAACAAAGATGCTTAATAATGACTGTTTATTATCTAAAGTTTTATAGATTTCTTCTGAATAAGTTCTCAAGGCATCGAAAGTGTTTAGACCACGACGAAAACCAAACTGACTTGGATTAAGTATGTTTTTAGTTTCAAGAAAATTTATGAGGAATTTTTTCATTATTTTTTCAAAGATCTTAGAAAAAACATTTAGTAAGGATATTGGTCTATAATTACTTAGTTCATCTTTGGGACCTTTCTTATGGATGGGGACAACAGTTGCATGTTTTAAGAGTTGAGGAAATTTACCATTATTGATAGAATTATTTAAGAGTATGGACAAGGGTATTGCGAGTTGGTTTTTGCTGGTTTTTAATACAGATACTGGAATTTCATGCACATTGCACTTTTTGTTTTTAAGGGAATTAATTACAGTAATTACATCTTGGGGGATAATTATAGGAATTGTCATTGAATGAGGAAAGTCACCTTGAAGAAAGCTGAGAGGGTCTGTGGTGGAAGGTGGTAGACTGTGATCTATTTTAGGCGCAACATTTGTGTAAAATTCATTAAAAGCTTGTGCAATTTGTAAAGGTTCAGAGAGTTTTTTACCATTATAGATTATGTTATTTGTGGAACTCTTCTTATGGTCATGATTAGAAAGTTGGTGGATTGTTCGCCATATTTTACGGGTGTTATTTTTAAAATTAGTGAATTGAGCCATATAGTAAGATTTTTTAGCTTGTCTTATAGTATTATTTAGGATGTTACGGTATTGTTTGTATTGAGCCTCAGTGACAGCACCAATTTTATAGTCCTTAAATAGATAATTTTTTGTCCTTATAGAGTTTAGTACTGCCTGTGATATCCAGGGATTGTTTAATCTTTTTTCAGTTATTAATTTAGATTTAAGTGGAAAACAATCACTAAAAGCTTTTTTAATATTGTCTAAGAAAATTTTACAGTTGTCATTGACATCGTGCTCATTAAGGAGAGCATTCCAATTGATCGTATTGATTTTTTGAGCAAATTCTTGTTTATTTGTTTGATTTATTACCCTAAACTCAATTTTATGTAGATTCTTAGATTTAGAGGGAACTTTAACATTAAGGAAAATTGGTAGATGGTCCAATATTGGGTAATGGATTATACCAGATGAGAAAGTGTTGAAAAAATTTGTAAGTGGAGGAGGATGAGAAGGAGGAGGAGGAGGAGGAGGAGGAGGAGGAGGAAGGAGCGTAAGCAACAGAAGCGCTGAAGTAATCATCAAGCTGTACTTAGCATTAGTTAGATCTCATCTCGATGATGCGGTTCAGTCCTGGTCACCTTACTATAGAATGTTAGAATCAGTACAGAGGAGGATGACAAGGACGATTCACGGGTTAAGAAACTTGCCGTACGAGGAAAGACAAAGACAAACTTCCATTCTCTAGCAAGGCGAAGGGTGCGAGGAGACTTGATCGAGGTTTATAAATGGATGAAGGGCTTTAATAAGGGTGATATAGGTAAGGTTCTGATGGTAAGAGAGCCGGGTATATAGGACACGTAGTAATGGGTTTAAGCTGGATAAATTTAGATTCAACAAAGACACTGGCAGGAATAGGTTCACCAACAGAGTGGTGGATAATTGGAACAGGCTTGCAGTCATGTGGTGAGTGCCAATACGATAGACACATAAAAGATAGATAAATTCATGGATAGTGATGTAAGTGGGGATAGGTTCACGGGAGCTGCCTTGCATAGACCCACCGACCTTTTGTTCTAGTGTTCTCTCTCTCTCTCTCTCTCTCTCTCTCTCTCTCTCTCTCTCTCTCTCTCTCTCTCTCTTGAAACACACACACACACACACACACACACAAACACATATCATACATGCGAGCGCACACACACACCGATACATAATAACACATTGAATCTATCACACAGGTGTCTTATTCATTTCAACACCTGTGAGCCTCGCCAACGTTCCACACCTGCTCTCTTCCGCACCTGACCAGCCAGAACCTAATTGTTGCCTGGCATCCCCGCAGCTCTCCCTCGCTGGAACCCGCTGCCAATGATCGGTATTTTCAGACCCTGCCGCCGCTCACACCATTTCCAAAGGCCAAAAATGGGATAAATTGGGTTCGCATGCGTGTTTCCTTGGGTTCACGGTACAGAGGAAGGGTCAGACTACCACCAGGGTCATAAAACTACCCTTGGAAATTACTACAACGCCTATGAAAGCCTTGTCTAATGTGTGTCCTCGAGCGACGAAATGTTTAAGAATATGACCTTTGACCTTTCATGCCTGTAATCTTTCTCTCCTTACTCGTATATCTGTCTCAGCGGTAGTACAGTGAGTTATTTATTTATTTATTTATATTTTTTTTCGTTGTTCTATTTCATTTTTTCCTTTCCTTCCGTGTCTCTCTAAATACTTTCTCCCTTAATCGCTCGCTCTTTTTCTTCTTTCTTTTTTCTTCATCTTTTTTTCATATTTCTTCTTTGACTCTTGAGATGAAGGGACGTGATGATGCTGAGAGAGAGAGAGAGAGAGAGAGAGAGAGAGAGAGAGAGAGAGAGAGAGAGAGAGAGAGAGAGAGAGAGAGAGAGAGAGAGAGAGAGAGAGAGAGAGAGAGAGAGAGAGAGAGAGAGAGAGAGAGAGAGAGAGAGAGAGAGAGAGAGAGAGAGAGAGAGAGAGAGAGAGAGAAAGATTCCTATCTCTCTCTCTCTCTCTCTCTCTCTCTCTCTCTCTCTCTCTCTCTCTCTCTCTCTCTCTCTTACAAACACACACACACACACACACACACACACACACACACACACACACACACACACACACACACTCACACATCTGCCACACAAACCCCACACAGTTACGTGGAGCGTGCGAGATGGCCACGCCCTCCCCCGCCCCCTTCCCCTTCTCGTGTCAGTAGCGAACGAGCAGGCGAGCACGGGAGAAGGGTGGTGGTAGTGGTGGTGATGGTGGGGGGGGGAGAGCGCATCACATGTGCTCTACTGCAGGAGGTATTCCTGCATGTGTAAAAGAACGATGATCAGGATCTCCCAGCCCCCGTGCTCCCTGTCTCACTCTATGGCTGTGAGACATGGCCACTAAGTAGGGACGTGGAGAGGCGGACTGGTGCCTTTGGGAATCAGCGTCCCTTGGGCTCCCTGTCTCACTCTATGGCTGTGAGACATGGCCACTAAGTAGGGACGTGTAGAGCAGGGTTGGCAATGATTAAATCATACTGATTTAATCAAATGATTAATTCACTGATTTTATTTACTGAAAAAATCATTATTTTTTTAATTTTTTTTATTGCTTGATTTTTTTAACTAAAAGTATTCCATAAGTTAAATGATGTGCTCCAAAGATGGTAAAGTAAAACAACCTATTCATGTGCAATGATTTATTTGTTCTCTTCAAGGTATATACCAAAAGAAGAAAAAAAAAGAATCCTGTATTATTATAAATTTATAAGTAGGAACTGACAACTGAGATGAATTAATCCTTAAACTTAAACTTAAAGTAACCTATGCAGGCATTCAAATCACTCAGCAGGATATATATATATATATATATATATATATATATATATATATATATATATATATATATATATATATATATATATATATATATATATATATATATATATATATATATATATATATATATATATATATATATATATATATATATATATATATATATATATATATATATATATATATATATATATATATACAGAGACACGCCAGTCCTCGTCGACAGACCGACTTGGTCGGCTAGTTTTCGAACGCTGATAGTGTCGGCCTGTCGGCACCCTGCTATGGGCCGCCTTTGGCAAAGGCCCGTGCTCCCCTGTGCAGGGAGGGAGCAATCTTTTCGGACAAGGGCCCTTTCCCATAGTGATACTACGGGTAAATCTTTAACAACAACCACAACAACATATATATATATATATATATATATATATATATATATATATATATATATATATATATATATATATATATATATATATATATATATATATATATATATATATATATATATATATATATATATATTTAAAAAAAATCAAATAAATCAAATAATCACCAACCCTGGTGGAGAGGCGGACTGGTGCCTTTGGGAACATATGTCTGTGCATAATCCTGGGATATCGCTGGAGTGACTTTTGTCAAACCGCCGACTACTCCGTGAGACTGTTTCTACATAATTATATAACCTGCATAGTCCGTCAACGCCAACCCCGGCTGTACGGACACGTGGCACGCCACCCAGAAGCTGACCCTGCCCACCGGGTGTTGCTGTGAGGGACAACCCAGTGAAGGAGGCCGAGGGGACGCACACAAAGCTCGTGGCTTGAACAAGTCGATATATCCTGCCGGCAGGTACTCAGGAAGGGAAGGGGCCTGCATGGAGACTTGCTCGGAGGGACCCCCGGGTGGGCGTCGTAGGGCGGGCGAGGCGACGCGCCAACACACAGAATAACATCGCTATAACTCCTCTGACTCCACAGCCACAGCAAGGCAGGGAAAAGTTAGTGGCGGCAGTGACAGTGGCGGTGGCGGTGGCAGTGACAGTGGCAGGGGCGGTGGCGGTGGTGGTGGTGGTGGTGGCGGGAGAAGGGCAGGAAGGTAATATAATAATGAGAGCAGGCCAAACGGGAGTCAGTCAGGAGGGAGACGTCACTGGGTGAGGTTGTCGCCGCTGCTCCGCCGCGACCCGCCCACACGCTACAGCTGTTGACGTGTTGCTGCGCACAGACCGCCGCGCCGCGCAGACACTCACTCACCGAAGCGTGTGCCGGCTACTCCGACTCCGGCGTGGGCTGCAGCGACTTGAACACGTGTCCCAGTGGCTCTAGTGCGTGTCCCAGTGACTCGAGCGCGTGGTTTAAATGACTTTGGCGTGGTTTCAATGACCCTGGCGTGTGTTTCAGTGACTCTGGGTGACCTCTGACTCAAGCGTGTGTTTAAGAGACTCTAGCGTGTGGTGAAGTGACCCTAGGACGTGTCAATGACTCTAGCGTGTGTTTCAGTGACTCTGGGTGACCTCTGACTCAAGCGTGTGTTTAAGTGACTCTAGCGTGTGTGTCAGTGACTCTGGGTGACTTTTGACTCTAGCGTGTGGTTAAATGACTCTAGCGTGTGTTTCACCGTCTCAGGCTCAATACCGCTGGTCGCCATGACGCAGCCCTGAGCCACAGACCCTTGTAGAGCTGGCGGAAGAGCCGGACAGAGCCACGGACTAGTGTACATGACGAGTTCAAGAGCCATAGGACTGTGTGTTAGCCTTATAGAGCCACACAGAGCCACGTAGAGCCAAGTAAAGCCACACAGAGCCGCGTAGAGCCAAGCAAAGCCATATTGAGCCAAATTGAACTACAAAGAGCCACATAGAGCCATACAGAGCCAAGCAAAGTCACACAGAGCCAAGTTGAGGCACTCTGAGTCATATAGAGATAGAAAGAGTTACACTGAGCTAAAGAGAGCCAGAGAGAGCTACTGAAGAGCCAAACAACAACAGAGAGCAACTTTAGAGCCATGTAGAGCAACTTAAGAGCCAAATAGAGCAAGAGCGAGAAACTTAAGAGCCAAATAGAGCAAGGGAGAGCAAGGTCAGAGCCAATTAGAGCAAGAGAGAGCAAGTTCAGAGCCAAATAGAGCAAGTTCAGAGCCAAATAGAGCAAGAAAGAGCAAGTTCAGAGCCAATTAGAGCCAGACAGAGCAACTCAAGAGCCAAGTAGAGCAAGAGTGTGGTGAAAGTTCAGAGCCAAATAGAGCAACTTAAGCGTCAAATAGAGCAAAGAGAGAGCAACTCAAGAGCCAAATAGAGCCAGATAAATCAACTTTAGAGCCAAATAGAGCAACGTAAGAGCCACATAGAGCCAGAAAGAGCAACTCAAGAGCCAAGTAGAGCCAGATAAATTAACTTTAGAGCCACATAGAGCAACTTAAGAGCCGAACAGGGCTAGATAAATCAACTTTAGAGCCAGACAGAGCAACTTAGAGCCACATAGAGCAACTTAAGAGCCGAATAGGGCTAGATAAATCAACTTTAGAGCCAGACAGAGCAACTTAGAGCCACATAGAGCAACTTAAGAGCCATATAGAGCCAGAGAAATCAACTTTAGAGCCAGACAGAACAACTTTAGTCACATAGAACAACTTAAGATCCACACAGAGCCAGAGAAATCAACTTTAGAGCCAGACAGAGCAACTTTAGAGCCACACAGA
>NC_066532.1:19507626-19510126 GCF_024679095.1 Eriocheir sinensis | reverse complement strand
CGCAGTAGAGTCACAAGACTTCCTCCTTCTCCTTCTCCTCCTCCTCTTCCTCCTCCTCCTTCTTCTTCTTCTTTTTCTTCTTCTTCTTCTTCTTCCTCTCCATTCTATTTTCTGTACTAAGTTTGATGTGTCTTCCTCCTCCTCCTCCTCCTCCTCCTCCTCCTCAACCGCAAATTCTACATTCTTCTCCTCCTATTTCTTCTCTATCTTCCTTATTATTATCCTCCTCCTCCTCCTCCTCCTCCTCCTCCTCCTCCTCTTCCTCCTAATCCTCTTAATTTTCATCATCATTATTCTTCATCCTTTCCTTAATTAATAATGCGTCTTTACTTTTCCTCCTCCTCCTCCTCCTCCTCCTCCTTCTCCTCCTTCTCTTCCTCCTCCTCCTCCTCGATGATTAAATGAGTGAGTTAATGAATAAAAATGAAGAAGTGAATGCGATGAAGGTGCCAATGAGAGAGAGAGAGAGAGAGAGAGAGAGAGAGAGAGAGAGAGAGAGAGAGAGAGAGAGAGAGGACAGGAATAGACAAAAGAAAAGAAGGAAAATAAGAAAGAAAAAAAACATAATAGAGAGAGAGAGAGAGAGAGAGAGAGAGAGAGAGAGAGAGAGAGAGAGAGAGAGAGAGAGAGTGAGAGTGTGTGTGTGAGTGTGTGTGTGTGTGTGTGTGTGTGTGTGTGTGTGTGTGTGAAAATGAATATAATAGAGGAGGGAGAAGGAAAAGAGGAAGGAAGGAGGGAAGGAAGGGAGAGGAAAAGGAAGGTGAGAAGGGAGGAAAAACACAAAAGTAGAATGAAGAGGAGGAGGAGGAGGAGGAGGGGGAGGGGGAGGAGGAGGGAAGGGGAAAGGAGGTAAGATAAACAGAAGAAAAAAGAGAGAGAGAGAGAGAGAGAGAGAGAGAGAGAGAGAGAGAGAGAGAGAGAGAGAGAGAGAGAGAGAGAGAGAGAGAGAGAGAGAGAGAGAGAGAGAGAGAGAGAGAAATGTGAAAAAATGTCGCAAAATAATATTAAAACAACACACACACACACACACACACACACACACACACACACACACACACACACACACACACACACACACACACACACGCACACACGCACACATGCCCATAAATTTATACCGCAACGAGGCATTTAGGCATAACAAAACACACACACACACACACACACACACACACACACACACACACACACACACACACACACACGCACGCACGCACGCACGCACACAGTCGCGCCTTCCTCCCTTGCCTGATTATCTCCTCCCACACGCAATCCTCCTCCTCCTCCTCCTCCTCCTCCTCCTCTTCTTCTTCTTCCTCCTCCTCCTCCTCAGCTATGTCCTACTTCCTTTCCTTGTTCTTCTTTTGCCTTATTTTCTTCTTTTTTTTCGTCGTCTTTACCTTCTTCTTCTTCTTCTTCTTCTTCTTCTTCCTCCTCCTCCTCTTCCTACTTTTAAACTCATTTGTCATCCCTCCTTCACTTAACGCTCTCTCTCTCTCTCTCTCTCCCCGGCACTAGAAAGGTTTCACTTGATACAAAGAGAAAGGAAATTATTTTTATTATTATTATTATTATTATTATTATTATTATTATTATTATTATTATTATTATTATTATTATCATTATTATTATTATTATTTTTGTTGTTGTTGTTGTTGTTGTTATAGTTCTGATTTCTATTTATCTGAGAGAGAGAGGCGTAGCATGAAGGTGACCGGAAGTTATTATTTTTTTATTATTTAGTTCATAGTTTCTCGCTCTATCTCTCTCTCTCTCTCTCTCTCTCTCTCTCACTCTCTCTCTCTCTCTGCTACTGAAGGTGATGGTGATGATGATGATAATGAGGAAGAAGAGGAAGAGGAGGAGGAGGAGAAGGAGATGGAGGATGACCCGATTAGATAATTATGTGTGTCTAATTTGCATGTGTGTGTGTGTGTGTGTGTGTGTGTGTGTGTGTGTGTGTGTGTGTGTGTGTGTGTGTGTGTGTGTGTCAGCGGATGTCATGGGTGGATACACACACACACACACACACACACACGTACACACACAGTCACAAACAGATGCATAGACAGGAACAGACTGATTTCCGTCCTTGACACACACACACACACACACACACACACACACACACACACACACACACACGCGGAAGTCGGCAGTGCAGTAGTTAGCAGGCTCGCCTCATAACCGGGAGGACCAAGGTTCGATACCCGGGCGGAGTGGGAACGTATGGGCACTCATTGGGCAGCCTCCCTTCATCCGTGCCCAGACAGCAGTGAACGGGTGTCGGGTGTCAGTCAGGGGTTGTGCCTCGCCCCTGGGTGTGTGTGTGTGTCATGGGGCCCCCGCAGTACTCGCCCCTGGATGTGTGTGTGTGTCATGGGGCCCCCGCAGTACTCGCCCCAGGGTGTGTGGGGGTGTCATGGGGCCCCCGCAGTACCTACCCAAACATCCGTCACCTGAGATCCAAGCTTAGATCCATAGTATCTAAGCTAGGTCT
>NC_066532.1:19460126-19500126 GCF_024679095.1 Eriocheir sinensis | reverse complement strand
TATATTTTCAGTGGTATATTGGAGTGTTTGAGTATACGAAAGAAATAAAAAATCAAGCCCTCTTATATGAACCGCAAACATGCCGATTTGCATTGATAATAATTCTACCATACAGGAACACGGAAGAACAACTTGTACGTATATCGAAGAGTATAGTTTGATCATACTCGAACGATTCCTAGTCTTTCAGATACCCATATTTCATCTCATTCAGGTACATAAAGTGACATTAGACTCTGCAAATGTCTATACATAAGGAATTTTGATGTGTTGCATGTAAAGATCATGGGTAGCCTAATATTCGAAATAGCCTGGCATCGCATTCAACAGTTATTATTTACTATTTTATGTTATTTCGATTAATAATAGGTATTTACAAGCAGTAAATTATTAAGATACCTTTATTTGTTCTTGCAGAGCCAGGTGTCTTTTAATATACCTGAAATGAGCTATCAATCAATTAATTTGAAAAAACCCAGATCGTTCGAGCATGATGTGACTATGTTATTTGATACAAGCTTGTCTTTTCGTTTGCTTGTATGTTAGATTATCGATGCAAACGACTCCGTTGTTTTTTGTATATACGTAAACATTCAAATATATTATTGAAAAATAAGCTTGAATGTCTATCACAGCAGTTGATTTCACGCATTCACGAACTAGAAATGTGCAGGTGCCACATCAACCAAAATTCCCGCTTTGTTGGTGGACAGATGGAATGAAACTGACTTTAGTAGTAGTAGTAGTAGTAGTAGTAGTAGTAGCAGCTATCTGTAAGGAAGGTTATGACATTCTTACTATAACTTCACCACCAACAACAACACCAACATCGTTTCTTAACATATTTAACCGCCGTCACAAAACTCTAAGGGCTAATGCAACAGAGACGAGCACCGAGGCCACGCGCAGCTATACCGTATGCCCCAAACTATACTAACAGTCACTACTTCCTCAGGCCACGTGTTAGGCGCGGGCCCGAGCGGGGGGTCGCCGTGGAGCACCGGGGACAACGACTATTACTACGACAGCCTCAACCCCGCCCACTCCCTGCCCGTCATCACCACGCGGTCCCAGCACCTCCTCGCCAACCAGGGAGAGGACGTGCTGCTGCCATGCACCGTCAAGAACCTCGGTGGGTGACGCCTGGCCTGACCTGACCTAGCCTTATGTTTCTTACCTGACCTGACCTAGCCTTACCTGACCTAACCTAATGTTTCTTACCTTACCTGACCTAACCTGATGTTTCTTACCTTACCTGAACTAACCTGATGTTTCTTACCTTACGTGACCTAGCCTTCCCTGATGCTTCTTACCTTACCTGACCTAACCTGATGTTTCTTACCTTACCTAACATCGACTGCTTGTGACCTATCCTGACCTGACCTGGCCTTACCTGACCTAACATGATGTACCTTAGTTTACCTTACCTAACATCTACTACTTGTGACCTAACCAGCCTTACCTGACCTAACCTGATGTACCTTACCTTACCTTACCTAACATCTATTATTTGTGACCTAACCTGACCTGACCAAGCCTTTCCTGATCTAACCTGATGTACCTTAACTTACCTTACCTGACATCTATTATTTGTGACCTAACCTGACCTGACCAAGCCTTACCTGATCTAACCTGATGTACCTTAACTTACCTTACCTAACATCTATTATTTGTGACCTAACCTGACCTAACCAAGCCTTACCTGATCTAACCTGATGTACCTTAACTTACCTTACCTAACATCTATTATTTGTGACCTAACCTGACCTGACCAAGCCTTACCAGACCTAACCTGATGTACCTTAACTTACCTGACCTTACCTAACATCGACTACTTGTGACCTAACCTGACCTGACCTAGCCTTACCAGACCTAACCTGATGTTTCATACCTTACCTGACCTTACCTAACATCGACTACTTGTGTCCTAGCCTTACCTGACCTAACCTGATGTTTCATACCTTACCTGACCTTACCTAACATCGACTACTTGTGACCTAACCTGACCTGGCATAGCCTTACCTGACCTGACCTGATGTACCTTACCTTACCTAACATCGACTACTTGTGACCTACCCTGACCTGACCTAGCCTCACCTGACCTGACCTGATGTACCTTACCTTACCTAACATCGACTACTTGTAACCTAACCTGACCTGACCTGACCTGACCTAACCTAATGTACCTTACCTTATCTAACATCGGTGGGTGACTTGTGATGTTGCCCTAACCTGACCTGATGTGCACAACCTTACCTAGCCTTACCTAACATCGGTGACCTGATCTGACCTAACCTTACCTGATGTACCGTACCTTGCACAGCCTTACCTAACATTAATCAGTGACTTGTGACTTGACCTACCCTGACCTGACCCAACCTAATGTACCTATCTAACCTTACCTTACCTAACCAGACCTAATCTAACCTTACCTTACCTTACCTAACTTAACCTGACCTAATCTAACCTTACCTTACCTAACTTAACCTGACCTAACCTAACCTATTTCTACCGAGCGCGCGCAGAGAGAGAGAGAGAGAGAGAGAGAGAGAGAGAGAGAGAGAGAGAGAGAGAGAGAGAGACTATAAATTTCCTTAGTAAAACATACAAAAACAAGACACAGAGAGTAACATATGTTCTCTTGCAGACGTAACTCTTTCCCTTCCCTTCCCTTCTCTTCCCTCCCCCTCCCTTCCTCCCCTTCTCTTCCTTTCCCTCCTTCCCTTCTCTTCGTTTTCCTTCTCTTCCCTTCCCTTCTCTTCCTCTCCCTCCTTCCCTTCCCTTCCCTTCCTTTTCCTCTTCCTCCCCTTCCCCTTCCCTTCCCTTCCCTTCCCTTCCCTTCCCTTCCTTCCCTTCCCTTCCTCTCCCTCCTCCCCTTCCTCTCCTCCCCCTTCCTTCCTTCCTTCCCTTCCTCCCTCCTTCCCTTCCTTCCTTTGACCTAAATAATAGTATAGAGAAGGCGGCCAGAGAGAGAGAGAGAGAGAGAGAGAGAGAGAGAGAGAGAGAGAGAGAGAGAGACTACAATGTGTGTGTGAAATTGCCAAGTTTACTAAATTCTTTGAGAGATGAGCCCACATTCCCTTCCCTTACCTCCTCCTCCTCCTCCTCCTCCTCCTCTTACTACTACTACTACTACTACTACTACTACTACTACTACTACTACTACAACTTCCTCAACTACCACCAATCCTAAATATAAATGTAAATCAACAACAACAACAGCAACAATAATAATAATAGGAATAATAATAATAATAATGATAATAATAATAATAATAATAATAATAATAATAATAATAATAATAATAATAATAATAAAAATAATAACAACAATAATAACAATAACAATGCCTTCTACAGGAGAGTACAGCTTGGTCTGGAGGCGAGGGGGGCAAATCCTGTGGCTGCTGCAGGAGAAACCCGAAGGAGCGTTGGAACAGGTCAGTAGTAGTAATAGTAGTAGTAGTAGTAGTAGTAGTAGTAGTAGTAGCAGTGGTGGTGGTGGTGGTGGTAGCGTGGTAGTAGTAGTAGTAGTAGTAGTAGTAGTAGCAGGATGAAGGGTAGAAATTTAGTAAACAGACCATAAGTAGTAATGAAAATAATTATAGGGCATTGTAGTAATAGCATAAGTAGTAGTAGTAGTAGTAGTAGTGACCATAAGAACAGAGATAAAAAAAGTTCAGAGCAAAGGGAATAAATAGAAAGAATATCACACACACACACACACACACACACGTGGTTTAAAACGTCAATATTTAGACGATTCAGTGGTCTGGCACATGTGTTTTGATAACCACACACACACACACACACGCACAGTTCGCATATGTTACGAGTAAGAATTTTTTTCCAAACTATTTTTTTTGCGATTATATATTTTATCTCCCTCTCCTAAATTTAAAACAGGGTAGGGAGCGAACGAAAACGATTGATAACTTAAACTAGGCTAAGGTAATGTAAACTTTCCCTACCCTAAAGTCAAGTAACACTAGCAAGAGGAAAATGAAGGTATACTAGGAAAATATTCGACCTACAAATCACTGCTCCTAAACATCTCTCATATTTCAACTCATTTCCCGCCATTTCCACGTTGGCAGGACTATATTATGGATCCCCAGTATTCCCCAAAGACTAAATATTCTTACCCTGAGCCGCTGACTGCCGGGGATGAAGGATAAAGGAGGAAAATGAAAGTTTAACAGGATAATATTCGCCCGACAACCCCAAATTCCCAAACCGCCTCCATTATTTAACCTATTTCCCGCCATATCCAAGTTGTCAGGACTATATTATGGCTCCCCAGTATTCCCCAAAGACTAAAGATTTTTACCCTGAGCTGCTGACTGCCGGGGATGAAAGAGAAAAAGAGAAAATTGAAGGTTTAACAGGATAATATTTCCGCGCGGGTTCACCACCAATAGCTAAGTACTACTGTAAACATTGAGCGTTCGAGTTGCCATTTAATTCATTGTTTGAGCTGTTTTTTCTTTGCTTGTGAGTGATTGGGTGTTTTTTTGTGTTTTCTTATTGTTTTTAATTGCTTTGGTTTGTTTTTGTTGTCTATGTTGCTTTGGTACGAGTTTATTTATTTTTTGTGATACTCGTGGGAAATGTTAAATTTCAGGGTAGCCTTAAATAAAGATGATTTGTCCCTTTTATTCTTTTTTTCCCCTTTTTTCTTCTCTTCTTCCTTTCCCACTCTCCTTTCCTTTCCTTTTTCCCTTCCTTTTCCACTCTCACTTTCTATTCCTCTCCATCCTTTTCCTTCCTTTCCTTTTCTTTCCTCCCTGATGAAGCGTCTACCTCACGCCCTCCCTCCCCTCAGGCTGTGACCAGGGACGACCGCTTCAGCCTCAACGGGACGAACCTCACCCTGCAGGACGCCGGGGCAGGAGACGGGGGAATCTACACGTGCGAGCTGTCCACGCAGCCGCTGATCACCGTCAACCACACCCTGAGCATGCGAGGTGAACGGGAGTGGCTTTTCAAGGTCAATAGGTCCCACTCACCTGTGAGGTCCGTTTGGGCGGCCCACTCGGGGAGTTCCCTGGCCAAAGCGCTGCAAAATCTTACTCAGTGGCGTAGTTAGGCCTGGGCTCTCGGGGCTACAGCCCCGAATGTTATATGAATAGCCCCGGATCTCAAAGATTTTTTTTTTTAAGAATAGCCGCAGCCAGGCCAATACAAAATGATAGTTTTTGTTAAGTGGTGCCAGGCGCCAGCCAAGGTGCGTATTCCGGCCCACGCACACGTGTGAGCGAGAGAGCTTGTTGATTGGGAGCAGTGAGCAAGACCTGAGTTTGAGGCTTTGGATATAAGAAACTTTTCAAAAAGAAAGGGGACCAAGGCAATCAGGTGCAGCCTCCAAGGCAAGAGCAGGAGGAGAAAGAGTTACTTCCTGTTGTGCGCTAACTGTAGATAAGTCAGGGCGGGGGACTACCGCTGCCTTTACATTGTCTGTTAGGTCAGGTTGGTGAAGCAGAGGGCTCTTTAGCCAGCTAGAAAGCAGCCATAGTGTAGCTGAGGGGTTCTTTTTGTCACACAAGGCACACTAACTCCTTAAAAAATATGGTGCGGTAGTTATGAATACTGTAATGATGGGAAATGTCACATGTGCGCACTGCACCGCATTGCTCCAGCATTCAGCAGTTCAAAGTGGAACGAGGGACCGTAATTTTTCTGGTTTCCAAAGGATCCAGTTATTATTTAGCAAATTTCAAGAGGTCTTTTTATTGATATTTTGCTGAGGACAAAAACCTGTGGTCATTAGTTACGTGACTTACGCGAGATCGAACTTCGTTGATATAAAATTAAGTTAAAAGCATAACAGTAAAATAAGCTTTTAATACGTCTTTAACCCTATATTAAATAACTTGCAGCCTGCAGGAACTGATGACGTGGCAGGAGTAAAAACCAGCATCTAAATTTATAAAATGTCCCCAGCGGTAGTGGAGTTGTAGGCTGCAGGAGATGCAACCTGAGCGGCCACATTATTTATACCATCGCGACATTATTACCTGGGCTGTGACGACGGGATAAACACTTGATACGCCTATTTTAAGGTTATTAAGGCAAAAGGCTGAAAGTTTTTTTTTTTAGGCGAGTAGAGCAAAAAAGTAAAAAATAATGATTTGAAGTTGTTTGTCCAGAACATTTATATATATGATACATCAGTCTTAAGCGCTTAAATGTGCTTATGCTTTACCATAATTTGATGATGACCTTGAAAGTTTTATTATGACACACTTGCCATATTTTCAGTGTTACTGCTAAATACAATAACACATAAATTGACGCTAATGTATGTCAGCGGGGGCTCAGAATTACCCTGAAAACTCTGCGCTTCTCTCGCCTCCAACCACCCAGCATTTTGGACTGGGCTAAGCCCCCAATGTTTTAAGGTCCTAAATACGCCCCTGATCTTACTCAATATGCACAGAATATTTGACACACGATTTCAAGTAGTACGTGGATGCCTTCCACTACTGACCCCTCCCCCCCCACCCCCCCACCGCAGTGCCGCCCACCGTGTACCCGGGCAAGAACCGCACCATGGTGACCGTCAAGATGGGTAGCTCCGTCAATCTCGCCTGCCACGCCCAAGGAAGCCCCGAGCCGACCGTGACCTGGAGCGTGAAGGTGTGTGTGTGTGTGTTTGTGTGTATGTGTGTGTGTGTGTGTGTGTGTGTGTGTGTGTGTGTGTGTGTGTGTGTGTGTGTGTGTGTGTGATAGGGGTACAAAAGAGAAGTTGATGGTGATAAATGTGTAGATAATATTAATTGACCCCTTGACTGCGGATTTCCTATCAGAAGACATCACCAAGCTACAGGAATGAAACAAAAAGTGGCTGCTACAATTCAATGAAGAAAAATGTAAAGTCCTGCACCTTGGGAGGGGATATCCAGCACACCAATACCACATGGGAAACACTCCACTATCCACCACAGAGGCAGAGAAAGACCTGGGACTGTATGTGTTACCAGGCTACCAGTGAAGGCGAAATCCGTGCCAATCGCAGCGGACGGTTTAATGAATTCCACTTCTTCCTAACGAGACACTAATTTTTCCTTCCTCCCCTTCCTTCCCCTCTCTCATCCACACACCCGCAGGGCCGTAACCTCACGCGGCGCACTTCAGGCAACGAGCTCCTGGTGACGAAGGCGCAGCCGGAGGACAACGGGGTCTACACGTGCACGGCTACCAACGGCGCCGCCACCAACGCCTCCACCACCATCACCCTGCAAGTCATGTGTACGTGTAGTAGTAGTAGTAGTAGTAGTAGTAGTAGTAGGAGGAGGAGGAGGAGGAGGAGGAGGAGGAGGAAAAGAGGTGGGGAATGAGAAGAAGGAGTTAGAAAAGGAGGAGAAGGAGGAGGAGGAGGAGGAGGAGGAGGAGGAGGAAGAGGAAGAGGAAGAGGAGAAGAAAGGTTAGTAAAAAGTGAAGGAGGAGAATAAGAGAGATAGCAAAGGAGGAAGAGGAGGAGGAGGAGGAGGAGGAAGTAGAGGTTATCGTTATCACTGTTTTTTTATCTTCTTTTCTCTCTCTCTCTCTCTCTCTCTCTCTCTCTCTCTCTCTCTCTCTCTCTCTCTCTCTCTCTCTCTCTCTCACTTAACCCACCTTTCTCTCTCCCTCCCCTTCCTTCCTTCCTTCCTCACCCCCCTCTCTCTCTCCCTGACAGACCCTCCCAAGGTGCAGGTCGAGAATGAGGAGGTCTTTACAGGCGTGACCTACCCCGCGACCTTGGCCTGCTTCGTGGAGGCTGAACCGAGAGCGCGGGTCAGCTGGTATCGAACTGGGGACATACCCGTTGATCCCATGCGCCTAGCGAAGAGCGTGACAGCCAACGGGATGTGCGTAATGGTAGTAGTAGTAGTAGTAGTAGTAGTAGTAGTAGTAGTAGTGGTAGTTGTAGTAGTAGTAGTAGTAGTAGTGGTAGTTGTAGTAGTAGTGGTGGTGGTTGTAGTAGTAATAGTAGTAGTAGTAGTAGTAGTAGTAGTAGTAGTAGTAGTGGTGGTAGTAGGAGTAGTAGTAGCAGTAGTAGTACTAGTAGTAGTAGTAGGAGGAGGAGGAGAAAAAAAAAATTAAGAAACAAACTCATCCTTTTCTCCCTTTTCTCCCTTTCTCTACCCTTCTTTCCCTCCATCTCTCCAATCTCTCTCTCCACCCCACCCACCCCTCTCTCTCTCTCTCTCTCTCTCTCTCTCTCTCTCTCTCTCTCTCTCTCTCTCTCTCTCTCTCTCTCTCTCTCTCTCTCTCTCTCTCTCTCCACAGGTACACGCTTCACTTCAATGTGGTAACACTGGAAGACTTCGGCGTGTACACCTGCAACGCTACCAACTACATGGGCAACGCCTCCGCCGTGCTCAGCCTCACGGGGCGACCCAGGCCCGTCAGGTACGCCGCAGCAGGAGGAGGAGGAGGAGGAGAAGGGGGGGGGGTACAGACTACAGAGTAATCATCAGTAATGAGTTAGCACTACTTTGATCTCATCTCTTTTGGTCACTCTTCTACGTATTTTTCTAGGAGCATTTTTTTTTTCCCTTGAGCTGCTTCCCGTGCTGGAAAAAATGAGGCGGCCAGTGTGGCTTGACTGACCTCTTGCACACTGAGTTCTCACGCTCTTATGTTTTGAAAAGGACGCAATTTCGCCACATCATAATTACTACCACATTAAAGCCTACTAAACACTCCATTAAACCTCCAGGTACTTCAGCCCCCCGCACGGCGACGACAACACGACCTACACCCTGATCTGGGACGTGGAGAGCTACGCGCCGGTGCTGGCCTACTCCATCAACTACGGGAACGTGAGTACCGCCGCCCCGCCCAGGCCACGCGCTGGCCGCCTGATCGCCGGCAAGCACCCTCCGGTGAGAGCCCGGGATGGAGTGTTCGTACTCGGTATTCGTACTGGAATACATTCGATCACCATATGTGAGTGTATTCGTACTGGAATACATTCGATCACCATATGTGAGTGTATTCGTACTGGAATACATTCGATCACCATATGTGAGTGTATTCGTATTCGTATTCGAATAGTTATCGACAGAAAACAAAGTATTCTTGTTCGTATTTGAATACAAGGGAAAAGTATTCGTATTCTGCGAATAATCCGACGAATACTTCAAAATTTACCATGATAAACATCAGCCGTGTTCCAGGTAAGTGTGGTGTGTCCCCGCGCTGAGTGCTGGCGCCAGCCACGAGTCACTGCATGTTCAGGAGCTGCTGTTGCATAACTTTAGAACAGTGCTGTACCCGTTACGTCAGGAATTAAGGTATTTTTCAATGAAAAGTATTCATGAATGTATTCATGAATACTTTCAAGAAGTATTCGTATTTGTATTCAAATTAAGACCATTTCAGTGTACATGAATTTGTATTCATATTAGTTGGAGTCTGAAGTATTTGTATTCGTATTCGAATACACGACTCTTGTATTCACTCCATCCCTGGACTGAGAGCACGACTCGCTAGCCGATTTCTGGGCACTGCTAGGAACAGTAGCAACAGCTGCAGCAGCAGCAGCAGCAGCAGCAACAGCAATAACACCGTCACCCTGATCTTCGCCATACATCCCCCTCTTCACTCCCTTTCCTTCCCCTCCCTTCAGGCGAGCGACCCCGTGGATCAGTGGGTCAACTTCACCGTCCCCGGCACCTCCTCCTCCTCCACGCTGCACTCCAGCAGCCACACCTTCGAGAACCTGCAGCCCGCCGCCGCCTACCACGTCCAGGTGACCGCCACGAATGAGTTTGGCGAGAGCGACGTGAACGAGACCTTTAGATTCTCCACGCTGACCCCAGGTGAGAGAGAGAGAGAGAGAGAGAGAGAGAGAGTTTTTATCTATTCTATCTGTTTTTACTTCTTCTTCTTCTTCTTCTTAGTTATAGTTCTAGATGGTATTAGAATAGATGGTAGCTCTTTCTTTCCTTCACCTTCTCTTCTTCTTCTTTGTGTGTGTGTGTGTGTGTGTGTGTGTGTGTGTGTGTGTGTGTGTGTGTGTGTGTGTGTGTGCGCGCCCGCCATACTGTTACCACCACAGCATGACGCCATAACTCTACTAATCTAATCTTTTTACCATCAGTTTCAATGGACTATCTCGCACTGTCTCCATCTTTGCCGCAGCGAGACGGAGTTGAGCACCGGAGCAACGCGCAGCTGTAACACATGCCGCTAACTTTACTTACCTACCAGAATAACGACGCTGCTATTAACAACGTCGCTATTAACGTCTAAATACATACAGACGTCTTTAACAGCTACCACATCTCAATAGTTAAACAGTTTGATGATATTTGATTCATTTTAACCTTGATTTTTGCGCTGCCCAGCCTGGCCAAGCAAGCGACTAATAGAGAGAGAGAGAGAGAGAGAGAGAGAGAGAGAGAGAGAGAGAGAGAGAGAGAGAGAGAGATGACTATTAACCTAACTGCACCATGTCAACATTGCATAGCTTCTTGGGCGGTTTTCTCAGACGCTTCCGCCTCTCACATCAACTATATTTCCAAAGGCCGAAAAGGAGATTAATCGGGCTTTCATGAGTGTTTTTTCACGTTCAGGGTACAGAAGAAGGGTCACACTACCACCAGGATCGTTCAACTGCCCCTGGAAATGCCCGAAACTCCTACGAAAGCCTTGTCGAAACTGAGGTTGGGGGGGGAGATTGCTGCAAGAGGGAGCACGGGCCTTTGCCAAAGGCGGCCCGTAGCAGGGAGCCGACAGACCGACTCTATCGGCGATCGAAATCTAGCCGACCAAGTCGGTCTGTCAACGAGGACTGGCGTGTCTCTGACTGAGGTTGGGCGCCGAAACGCATAAGAATACATCCCAAAGCCAACGTTGCCAGATTGTCGTACTCAGCCGCTTATATTTCCCGACTTCCTACCCCAAAACTGTCTTCTGGGCTCCAAAAACGAAACTCATTTATAGTTGTCGTTAAAAGAGTTAGATCCTGATGTTTCTTGGCAATAGTTAGGCGTCAGAAACAGGTAAATACTATGCTCTGAGTACGACAATCTTGCATCGGTGGAGCCCAAAGCTGACCCAAGCAGTGTTACCACCACCGGCCTAACCCTCTCCCGCGCACCCCCTCTCACCCACTCACCCCCCCCTAAGCACGTTCCCCCCTCCCTTCCTCCCCTACCCGGCACCTCCTCCCCAGGGTTGCCGCGGAAGGGGGTGCAGCTCCCCCCGCCACGCCCCAGCCCACCCCCAAGCCTCCTACCCCCAGCCGTGGTTTCAGAGACAGATGAAGAGGTTGAGGTCGCCCCCCCGGAGGCCACCCCTACCCTGTGCATCGATCCTACCCCCGGGGAAGGGCCGGCCCCCCAGCAGGAGCTCTCTTCCTCCTCCCCAGTGGTCATCAGTGACGGGGGGGCGGCAGCAGGTACTGGAGAAGGACTGGTCTGTCTGTCTGTCTGTATTTACCTCTCCTTCCCTGGGTAGCTTTTCTCTCTCTCTCTCTCTCTCTCTCTCTCTCTCTCTCTCTCTCTCTCTCTCTCTCTCTCTCTCTCTCTCTCTCTCTCTCTCTCTCTCTCTCTCTCTCTCTCTCTCTCTCTTAGAAAGACCAAGAAACTCCTCCTCCTCCTCTTCCCCTCCTCCTCCTCCCCCTCCTCCTCCTCCTCTTACTACAACTACTACTATTACCTCCTCCTCCTCCTCCTACTACTACTGCTACTGCTAGTGCTTCTGCTTCTGCTGCTGTTATGGCTACTGCTGTAACACTTGCAAGGCTGTTGAGAGAGAATGAGGAGGAGGAGGAGGAGGAGGAGGTAAAGTAAGGAAAAGAAGGAGGAGGACACAGAGAGGGAAGGAGGAGGAGGTGGAGGAGAAGAAAGAGAAGAAGGAGGAGGAGGAGGAGGAGGAGGAGGAGGAGGAGATAGATAAAGATAAAAAATAACCAAAAAATCGAAATACAAAAAAAAAAAAAAATACATCACCACCACCACCACCACCACCATCACCACCACCACCACCAGTCCTAACGTATCCTGGCATCCTACAGAGTCCTCAGCATCGGCACAGGACTCCTCGGGGGCGCCTCCTACGCTGACGCCCTTTGAACGCAGGACCCAGATGGGGGCGTTCCTTACAGCGATCATCCTGTCCTGTTTTTTCTGATAATCTGCTATGAGGTGAGAGAGAGAGAGAGAGAGAGAGAGAGAGAGAGAGAGAGAGAGAGAGAGAGAGAGAGAGAGAGAGAGAGAGAGAGAGAGAGAGAGAGAGAGAGAGAGAGAAGTTTAAAGAACATAAGTAATCTATATAACAACAACAACAACAACAAAAATAACAATAATAATAATAATAATAATAATAATAATAATAATAATAATAATAATAATAATAATAATAATAATAATAATAATAATAATAATAATAATAATAATAATAATAATAATAATAATAACAACAATAATAATGAATTTTCTCTAGTCTCTCATTTTGGAATAGTAAAAAGTAAGTATTTGAGGTTGTTTCAGTAGTAGTAGTAGTAGTAGTAGTATATCGTAGTAGTAGTAATGGTAGTAGTAGTAGTAGTAGTAGCAGTATTAGTAGCAGTAGTAGTAGCAGTAGTAGTAGTAATGTCATTTCTGATAATATAATAATTTCATCAATAATTTTCTTTTCCTCATTTTATTTCTTCTAAGTTAGACACCAGTTACTATTTTCCCATCGTGCATTACTTTAAACTTACTTCTAACTATATATTTATCATCTTTATCATCTCATTCTTGCAAATAGCGAAATACCTCCTTTCCTACATCTTTCTTCAGGCTGTGAGCAGAATCGTGTTCATCCCCGGCCTGGAGATGTACCTTGCGAGAGACGTGGGCGACGCGGACTACCAGTGAGGGGCGGAGGGGACCATCCTACACACAGGACCACTAGCCCCCCACCGTGCCAGAGGGCCTCGTGCTTGGGACCTCCTACACCAGGGGCGAGACCCATGGCGCGGCGGGCCTGTGTCTGGGAGCATGTTACACCAGGCACGAGACCTGAGCTACTGCCGGGTCCTGTGCCTGGCTTATGTACGGTCTGCAGGCAATAGATGAAGGAAGGGAAGCTGAAAGAGATTGATATGCTGTTTTGTGACTTAGAAGGATGAGAAGAGAGAATATAGGAATTTAACAACAAGTATGTCAGTTTATCTGCTTTTCTGTCCACACTCAGGCATTAGAAGAAGGAAGGGAAGTTGAAAGAGGTTGACAAGATGCTGTTTTGGGTTTGTTTTGTGACTTAGAAGGATGTGAAGAAAGAATATAGGAGTTTAACAGCAAGTATGTCAGTAAATCTGCTTTTCTGTCCACACTCAGGCAATGGAAGAAGGAAGGGAAGTTGAAAGAGGTTGACAAGATGCTGTATTGAGTTTGTTTTGTGTCATAGAAGGATGGAAAGACAGGATAAGAAGTGAAGTCTGTGGAATTTGGGTTCGATAGTTAATTACCAAAACAAAACAAAAAACAACAACTGCTACAAAAAAAAAGAAAAACGACGCTAACTTGAGGGTGTTGCCAGGTGTATGTACCAGTCAGGTGTTATCCAGTCTTTTAATTAATCATGGATATTAAATAGTTAATTAGTAAGATAGATGGTTAGATAGTGAGATAGATAGTAAGATACTTAGTAGATAGTTAGTTAGAGTGGTTTAGATAGTTGGATAGTTAGAAAAAAAGTAGTTGGTAAAGTAATTCATAACACCATCGACATACAAGCTGTTTCATCTATTGTCGTAAATAATGTAATGCGAGAAATAGCATTGGAAGGTAAAATTAAGGTTTCCGAATGTATAAATTGGTCACAAAACGTATTATTATTATCATTATTATTATTATTATTATTATTATTATTATTATTGTTATTATTATTATTATTATTATATTGAAGGATTCTCAGAAGTTATCCTTGCATGCCACTGTACAGAGCTCTCCCTCCCGTCACCTCCCTCCTCCTCCTCCTCCTCCTCCTCCTCCTCCTCCTCCTCCTCCACCTCCTCCTCCTCCTCCTCCTCCTCCTCCACCTCCTCCTCCTCCTCCTCCTCAGGTCGAGAATATGATGATGACTCTCTCACAACTCACATAGCAGGTGATGACTACTACTACTACTACTACTACTATTACAACTATTATTACTATTACTTTTGCTCCTCATCTTCTTCCACTTACTACTACTACTACTACTACTACTACTACCACTTTTGCTCCTCATCTTCTTCCATCTACCGTACTACTACTACTACTACTACTACTACTACTACTACTACTACTACTACTATTCGATTCCCTTTCCATACAATGTTGTGAATATTTTTTCCCTTCCACAAGTTATACATTTCCTTATATAGATAAAAACTCTTGACAATAAAGGATGTAATATAGTCGTGGTAAGGCTCTTTGTTATCCTTTCACTTATACTTTCTCTCTCTCTCTCTCTCTCTCTCTCTCTCTCTCTCTCTCTCTCTCTCTCTCTCTCTCTCTCTCTCTATCTATCTATCTATCTATCTATCTATCTATCTATCTATCTATCTCAGTAACTACTCAGTGTCTTCTTTCATTTCCGATTCAATTCCTATTATTTTACATTTTTATTTTATTTTTCAGACTCTAGTTGTATATTTTTTGGTCTTGTATAAGTGTTGATCTTGACGAATAAAGATTGTATTGTAAGTCCATTCAAACCCCCTTTCATTTATTGTCCTGATCCTTGTTTATCGATTTTCTATTTGTTTCCTGTTTGTGTGATTTTTCGTCTAATATTTGTAAGAATTTAAAAGATTATATCAGCCAAGGTTATAGTAAGAGTTAGGCAGAATGAAAGGTGGATATGCATTGAAGTAGTAGTAGTAGTAGTAGTAGTTATGATAGTAGTAGTAGTAGTAGTAGTAGTAGTAGTAGTAGTAGTAGTAGTAGTAGTAGTAGTGGTAGTAGTAGCAGTAATTATAGTAGTAGTAGTAGTAGTAGTAGTAGTAGTAGTAGTAGTAGTAGTAGTAGTAGTAATTATAGTAGTAGCAGTAGTAGTAGTAGTAGTAGTAGTAGTAGGTGGAAGAGGTTACAAATTCAAACAAGCTATTCGTCAATTCGCATTTTTTTATTTCAATCTTAAGCCGTACACAGTTTGCTTGCCGTATTTACACACACACACACACACACACACACACACACACACACACACATACACACACACACACTAGAGAGCTTTCTGTCTCCCTCCTTCCTTTCCTGCACACATAACCTAGCGAGGATAAGCACTTAGGCATATTATAACTGTTGACAGAGTGGTTATATGGGTGAGTTTTAAGTGTCAGAGAGCGTTCGTGTATATGACTAGATGAGGGATGTTGGTGGTGATGATGGTGGTGGTGGTGGTGGTGGTGTTTCGGTGGTGGTTGAGGAGGAGGAGGAGGAGGAGGAGGAAAGAGAAGGAAGATGATGGCTTGAAGAAGAAGGAGGAGTGGAAGAAGGAGGAACAGGAGACGAAGGACTATTCTGAGAGGAGGAAGAAGAGGAGGAAGAAGAAATAGACGAGGAGGAGGAGGAGGTGGAGAATGAAGAGGAAAAGGAAGAGGAAGACGAAACAGAAGGAGGAGGAGGAGGAGGAAGGACTGTAGCATCTTCATCTAACTGGACTTGAGGAGGATGGACTGGAAGGAACTGGAGAAGAGGAGAGGAGGAGGAGGAGGAGGAGGAGGAGGAGGAGGAAATGGAAGAAGAAGAAGGAGGAGGAGGAGAAGGAGGGGGAGGTACAGTAGAATCTTCCTCTAAATGGACGTTAAGAGACTGATGAAGTGGAGAGGAGGAGGAGGAAGAAGAGGAGGAGGAGGAAGAGGAGGAGGAAGGAGGAGGAGGATGGAGTGCAGAATCTTCATCTAACTGTCTTGAGAGAGAATGAACTGAAAAGGACTGTAACAAGGGAGAGGAAGAAGAAGATGAGGAGAAGGAAGAGGAGGAAGAGGATGATGACAGTACTTCATTCCTAACTGTCACGGATGCTTGTTGTAGTGACTGACTGTTACCAACATGAACACCAGCTTCCACTGCTTCGTTAGTAACTGGGACATAAATTGGTGCCTCCTCTTCTCCGTTACTAACTGAAACTGGTGCCACTCCTTCTCTAGTAAGTGGGACAACTCCTACTTCCCCTCTCGCCACGGGCAAATCTTCGGTCCTAACTGGGAGTGGTCCTAACACTTGTACATTCCTAACTGATTCTTGGGGTTTTGGGATTTCCTCAACTGGTACTTCCTCTCTCGTAACGGGCAAACCTTCGGTCCTAACTGGGAGTGTTCCTAACTCTTGTACATTCCTAACTGATTCTTGGGGTTTTGGGACCTCCTCAACTGCTACTTCCTCTCTCGTCACGGGCAAATCTTCGGTCCTAACTGGGAGTGTTCCTAACTCTTGCACATTACTAACTGATTCTTGGACTTTTGGGATCTCCTCAACTGTTACTTCCTCTCTCGTAACGGGCAAACCTTCGGTCCTATCTGAGAGTGGTCCTAACTCTTGTACATTCCTAACTGATTCTTGGGGTTTTGGGATCTCCTCAACTGCTACTTCCTCTCTCGTAACGGGCAAACCTTCGGTCCTAACTGGGAGTGTTCCTAACTCTTGTACATTCCTAACTGATTCTTGGGGTTTTGGGACCTCCTCAACTGTTACTTCCCCTCTCGTAACGGGCAAATCTTCGGTCTTAGCTGGGAATGGTGCTAACTGCTCTTCACTCCTAACTGATTTTTGGGCTGTTGGGATCTCCTCAACTGCTACTTCCTCTCTCGTCACATGTAAATCTTCGGTCCTATCTGAGAGTAGTCCTAACTCTTCCTCGTTCCTAACTGATTCTTGGAGTTTTGGGATCTCCTCAATTGCTACTTCCTCTCTCGTCACGGGCAAATCTTCGGTCCTAACTGGGAGTGGTCCTAACTCTTCCTCGTTCCTAAGTGATTCTCGGACTGTTGGGATCTCTTCTGCTTGAACCGACATTGGTACTAACACTTCTTCGGTCCTAACTGGAGGTGGCACAATTACTTCATTCCTAACTGACTCTTGTGGTGTTAGTGTCTCATCTGTTCTAACTGGGACTGATACTAACACTGCTTCGATCCTAACTGGCCCGTGGATTTCTATAAGCTCATGTGGTGTAACCGGCGATGGTACGAACAGTTTTTCGTTCCTAACTGGCTCTTGGGGTATCGGCACCTCTTCTGTTATAACTGGCACTTCTTCGTTCATTAATGGCATTTGGACTGTTAGTACCTTGTCTGCTATATCTGGCACTGATACAAACACTTTTTCGTTCATAACTGGCTCCTGGACTGTTAGTAACTCATCTGCTATAACTGGCGTTGGTATTAACACTCTTCCGTTCCTAACTGGCTCTTGGGGTATTGGCACCTCTTCAGCTATAACTGGCACTTCTACTAACACTTCTTCGTTCATTACTGGCTTTTGGGGAGTTAGTACCTCGTCTGCTGTATCTGGCGTTGATACAAACACTTTTTCGTTCATAACTGGCTCCTGGGCTGTTAGTAACTCATCTGCTATAACTGGCGTTGGTATTAACACTCTTCCGTTCCTAATTGGGTCTTGGGGTATTGACACCTCTTCTGGCATTGGTACAAACACTTCTTCGTTCTTAACAGGCTCATGGGAGATAGACACCTTTTCTGGCATTGGTACTAATACACCTTCGTTTATAACTGGCTCTTGGGGTAGTGGCACCTCTTCTGGCATTGGTACTAACACTCCCTCGTTCATAACTGGCTCTTGGGGTAGTGGCACCTCTTCTGGCATTGGTACTAACACCCTTTCGTTCATAACAGGCTCTTGGGGTACTGGCACCTCTTCTGGCATTGGTATTAACACTCCTTCGTCCCTAACAGGCTCTTGGGGTATTGGCACCTGTTCTGCTATAACTGGTATTGGTACTAACACTCCTTCGTTTCTAACTGGCTTTTGGGGTATTAGCACCTCTTCTGGCATTGGTACTAATACTCCTTCGTTCCTAACAGTCTCCTGGGGTATTGGCATCTGTTCTGCTATAACTGGTATTGGTACTAACACTCCTTCTTTTCTAACTGGCTCTTGGGGTATTGACACCTCTTCTGCTGTAACTGGAATTGGTACTAACACTCCTTCATTCCTAACAGGGGATGGTATTAACACTTCCTTAACTTCCGGTAACTCCTTTGCTACTAAGACTTCTTCATTCCTATCTGGCACGTCGACTGGGTGAACCTCTGTCTTTGGCCCACGGAAAGGTTCACCAGTAGGATCAAAGATGGTCGGGAGGATGGTCAGGTCGCTCAGTGCCTCGTGAACCTTCGCCTGATGCCCGAAAAGAAAATCCGCCAGCTGGAAGACTTGCGTGCCGTCAGGAAGGGACTGGACGCCCTCAACTGGCACGCCGTTCACTGTTATCTGACCTGAAGAAGGAAAAAAGAGGTTAAGGAGTTTCGTTCACTGTTAATTGGCCTGTACAAATAAAATAAGGACTGGACGCTTTCATTATGCACGCCGTTCACTTTATTAGCTCGCCTGAAGAAGGGATATAGAGATTAAGAAGTCTAGTTCGCTGTTAGTTGGCTTGTAGCAGAAGGGGTGTTAGAAAGGCTGGCCATAAGAAAGGTAAAAAGTGGTCAGGATTTTAATTTCTGCCAATATATATTCTTCCGTTTGTCATTTTTTTCCACATTTTTTATTTTTTTTATTTTTTTCAGTCTAGTCAATTGATTTTGACATTATATTTTGCATGCCTTAATCGTAATAAGACCTTCAGTGCTTTTATTTAACTAAACTCCTCAATTTTGACCGTAGTTTTACTTATACCGTCTTAAAAACCATAGTAATTAGGCTACCCATATAGGTACCCTTCACATCACAGCTCACCTCCACTGCCAGCCTTGAAGACGAGCTCCTTCCCGCCCATGTTGGTCACCGTGAGGCCGCCCGGGGAGGTGATGCGCGTGTCCTGAGGCCTGACCTGATCTGCCGCCAGGTAGTCCAGGAGCAGCTCGGCGCGGAGGGCAGCGTTGGCCGGGCTGTTGCTGTACAGAGGGTGGGGGCCGTCCTGCGGGGCTAGATTCAGCACCAGGAACCACGGGGGAGAGAAGACTGTTCCGGGGGGCTCTGCAGGAAGTAAGGGCGACGCCACGTTAGGGATGCGGCACGGTGGACGAAGGAAACGTTACATATTCGAAGTAATAGACAAATCCAAGTGCTAATAAAACATGGATATACGTTATGGATAAAAAGGAAAAGATGTAGATGATATAAAATAGACGCTATTATACCCTCTCCACAACCCAGGGCAGGGCTTCGCGCCGCCTTGGCAACAATGACCGCCGCCACGCGCCAGTCCCCCCCCACGCGCCTCGACGTTGGCTAGTCACTTCGCCGCGCACCACCGCCGGGCGCACCTCCAAAGTTCTCCGGGGTCACAACGGCGCCCTTGTCATTCCAGTGCGATGTCATTCCGTCAGTGGCGTGAGGTGTACACTGCAGAGCCACCCACAGTGTGTAGCTGGCTCCGTGTCGCCGCGGCCCGCAGTCGCAGTGTTCAGTGAGGCTTGTCCTGCGAGGCGTCGTGCGGGGCGGGTCACGATGCTGTGTGGCCTGGACGGTCAGGGGAGGCATGGGTGTGGACGTGCTGGTGAGTTGAGTGCCTGCCACGCTGCCCGTCTGACCCTAGCCTTGAATAGCAGTCCGGGTTGGGCATGGAGGAACGCCTCGCGAGTGGCCGCCGTCGCCGCCGCGTAATGGCGGCGAGCACCTCGCCGCCACGGGAGCCCCGAGAGTGTCTTGGCACGTCACAGCACGGAATGGTACGGTGAGTACACTTTACATAATTATATGTTTGACAAGTGATTGTGTGGCCACGGTTCACGGGGCGCGCGACGTTTTAGTATCAATAGCCTACTATTCTTGAGGTAAATATTAGCTTTAGCTCCCTCAAAGTTTTCGATGAAGTAAGTAATTTTTCTCAATATTGAGAGCAGAAATCGAATCAGCACATAACGAAACACCTTGGACTCGTGCGTTCTTTGCATGACGCTGTGAGTCACGGTAAATATTTCCTGCGTCACACTCACTAAGGACCGCGGAGCACGGCCACTGGTGAACCCGCGCGCTGCCCCTCGCCGCTTCCTGAAAGTAACCCTTACATACACCTAACCAATATAATTGTAGCGTTTCCTTTCGCAACTACGAATAGTAAGTTTTAGAATAAATAGTAGCCTATCGATTCGGAGCAAGGAACCGACAAACACAAGTGGCTTGGAGCGTGGGCAGAGGTGGCGAGCTGCGGCTGGGCAAGCAATAGGCTATTTCACACGTTTGTTTAACTTTACCTTCTGCCTTGATCTCTAAATAACACGCGTCCGAGGGTTTGTGACGTGAAGATTTGTTTTCTTCTTGTATTGTGGAGAATTACCTATTATCGAAAACTTAGAGGCATTACTCATGAAAATACAGTTTTGTGAGCAACAGTATAACGCTGACTAACACTGGGGAGTGCAGGGACATGGCTTCAGGTCGTGTCGTTTTTTTCACGGCATAAATCGTGTGTATAAAGACGTGCTCTCTGACGTCCTGCTGTCTATGGTAGAGGGCGAAAAGTCGTTGGGTCTGGAATGAGTCTCAGTGACGCAACCGTTGTGAACACGGGACGGGCACATCACGGGTCCTCAAAACACAACACAGGAAGGACACACACACACACACACACACGTACCTTGAGCGTCACCTCGGAGGATCGGCGCGTCTCCGTCCTGCAGCCAGAGGGCGTGACGCCATATGTCGAGCAGGGAAGACGCTTGCCGCTCCTTCACCAGCCTCGGGACCTGCGGCACCCTCTTGATACCCGAGGCGCCCTTGAGCACACCGCGGGTCACCTTCAGTTCCTCAAGAGCTGCTTCGTTTTCTTCTGCTCTTACTTGTGCTGGATTGTGGCTCTCTGCATCAAACGACCCTTGAATAACCTGTATTTCGTGTGTTCCTTCTTCAGTAGGGACCCCTGCAACGTGCCCTTCGCTGATACTGAGTCCTTGAGGCATTTCAGTTTCCCCAGCTGCTTGTTCCGCCAGTAAGTCTTCTTCTGTTGGTCCTCTTTCCGTTGGTGCCTTTGTTTCCGTCTCAAAAACTACCTGTGGCACCTGCAATTCTTCTGCATCTCCTTCAGTAGGAAAAGCAGATCCTTGAGGTACGTCAGTTGCTAAGATTGTCCCTGCTACTTCCGCTGGGTCTTGTTCCGCTGCTAGTTCTGTAGGAGTGTTGATTTCCGTCTTTAAAAGGTCTGAAGTCACACTGTTATCTAATATTCTCTCCCCTACTGTTGCGTCTTCATACGTTGTGCCTCCTTCAATTAATGGAATGCTGGTCTCTGCCTCAAAAAGTGCTTGGGACATCCCATCTCCTACCACTGTCTCGCCTACTGCAATTCCTGGCATGCGTTGGTGGAATTCAGGATCAGAAAAGTCTTGGGAAGGTTCTATTCTCTTGTCGGAACCTTCTTCAGGTACAACAATGTGGCTTGCACTAAACACTTGTCCACGAGTCACGCCAGTATTCCTGTCTGTCTCTCCTCCTGATTCTACTTCTTCAAACCCTGGAACAGCGTCTTCAATGGGTCTAGGAACGTGGATTTTAGTGATAGAAGGACCTCGAGCGAAGAAAGTTATTCCCTCCGTCTCTTCGTCTGCTACTACTGCTGCAGCAACTCCTGAGGGAACATCAAAGTGGTTATCTGCTTCAAAACCCCCCCGGGACGAGCTGTTTACTATCACCCTCTTAACTGCTCCTTCCCCTTCTGCAGTCACTCCAGAAGGATGAAAGAAGTGAGTGTTAGCCACGAAAAAGTCTTGCGGTTCGGCAGTCACAACTTGCATTCGTTCCCTTCCAACAATTCTCCCTTCACCAGCTACTTCTAAAGGCCAAAAAGAGTGGGTCTCCGCATCGAAAAAGTCCTGAGGTACCCCAGTTACTACTTTCACATCTCTGCTGCCTTCCCTCTTTTTTGCAGCTGTTTCTGTTGGCCAATGATTATGAATGCCAACATCGGAAAAGACGTGAGCTTCGCCAGTCCCAGCTTCTATATGCCTACTGTCACCTCCTTCTCTAGGGATTTCATGAGGCCTTAGAAAGTGGGTATTTCTCTCGAGAAAGTCCTCGGGTACCCCCTTCACAACCTGCAGTCGTTCTCCGCCTCCGTCTTCGATATGAGCGTGTCTAGGAACGTGGATTTTGGTGATTGAAGGTCCTCTGGTTATGAAGGATGTCCAGTCTGGGTTTCCTTCCCATTGCCCCTCTTCACCCTCGACCGCTACTGTAGGAACGTGGATACCGGGTTCAAAGTGATCTTGGGTGATGAAAGATTCTCGGGTTATAATTGTGGCCCCGTTTGTGCCTTCTGTTTGTCCTTCTACAGCGTTGACCGTTGCTGAAGGAACGTGGATTTCTGGTTCAATAGGTTCCTGAGGGATGCTTGTTCCATCCTCCACTTCTACTGCCCCCTCTTCAGTAGAAATATGTGTAGGTCTAAAGAAGAGGATTTTAGTTCCTTCTACAATTCTCGATTGCTGGAAGACTTGGGGACCTCTCTCAGAAATGCCTTGTGGTACTTTACTTTCCACTTCTACAGCGCCTTCTTCAGTAGTAGGGATGTGTGCAGGTCTTACAAAAAAGGTTTCAGTTCCCTCTACAAGTCCTGAAGGCCTAAACAGAGGAGATTCAACCTCAGAAATGCCTTGGGGTACTCCAGGTACTACGTCTACTTCAGTTTTCGCTGTGAATAATGAAGGAGCGTGGATATTGAGTTCAAAAGGCTCTTGAGGGATCTTCGTTACCATCTCAGATACTTCTACAACTTCTGAAGGCCTGAAGATATGGGTTTTAGCCTCAAAACTGCCATGGGGTACGCCAGTTGCTACCTCCACCCAAGTATCTTCTACAGTACCTTCAGGAAAGATATGTGAAGGTCTGACAAAGGTTATCGATTCTCCTACAACTCCTGAAGGCCTGAAGAGATGGGATTCAGCCTCAATAATGCCTTGGGGCACACCAGTTGCTACCCTCACTACAGTTTCTTCCACAGCACCTTTAGTAGGGATGTTTGTTGGCCGCACAAAGAAGGTCTCAGTAACAGGAAGGTCTCTTACTGCTGCGTCTTCTACTGCTTCGCCCTCGAACATATTTCCTGCTAGTCTGGGCGTGTTTGTAGGTCTCACAACGAAGGTTTCAGTAACATGATGACCGTGTCGTGGGCTAAGTATTCTCTGTGTCTCTACCACAGCGCCTTCCCCTACTACGCCCTCAAACACGCTTCCTGCAGGCCTGGGTAAGTGCATCTTAGTGATGGTTGGGCCTCTTGTCAGGAAGGTTAGCATGACTGGCTCCTCTGCTGCCCCTTGTGCTGGCTTTCCTACTGCAACTACTTCCACTGCTGCTACTCCGTCTGCTGTTACTCCTTCTGTTTCTCCTGCTCCCACTTCCACTGCCACTCGTTCTGGTATTACTGCTCCTCCTGCTACTTCTACTCCTGCTAGTACTTCGTCGTGAGCTACTGGTACATCTTCTTGAGCTACTGGTGGTACAGCTTGAGTTACTTGTGGCACGGCTTCATGAATTGGTGGTGTTACTTCAGCCACTGGTACAGTCCATTCAGCCACTGGTGATATGATTATATTGAAGGGCTTTGACAATCCAGCCAGTGGTAAAAGTCGTTCTGTCTCTGCTTGCGTGCCTTTAGCCTCTAGTAAAGTGCTTTGAGCCACTTGTTGACGCGTTTCACTCAGTGGTGGCGTAGCCTTGACTACTAGTGGTGCAACTTCGACTACTGGCTGCACGACCTCGATTACTGGTGGTGCAACGTCGGCTACTGGTGGTGCAACGTCAAATACTGGTGCTGCAACTTTCGGTACTGGTGGTTCGACTTCAGGTACTGGTGGTTCGATTTCAACAACTGGTGGTACAATTTCGACTACTGTTGGTGCACGCTCAGGTACTGGTGGTTCGACTTCAGATACTGGTGGTACGTTTTCGACTATTGGTGATGCGACTTGGACTAATGATGGTGCAAATTCAGCTCCTGGGTTCACCACCACCGCCACGGGTCGTAACGGTTCATCCACTGTTGGCGTCCATTCAGCCACTGGTTGTAGGGTCTCGCTCCAGGGTCTTAAGGTTCCAACGAGTGGTGGCAACGGTCGAGAAACTGGTGGGGTCTCTTCAGCCACTGGTAATGGAATTTTGGCCAGTGTTGGTATCTCTGCCTCTACTGCTGGTGTCTTTTCAGCCACTGGTGAAGGGAACTGAGCCACTGGTGATGGGAGCTGAGCCACCGGTGATGGGAACTGAGCCACTGGTGATGGGAACTGAGCCACTGGTGATGGGAACTGAGCCACTGGTGTTTCATGAGCAACTGGTCGAATTTCATGAACACCTGGTCGAATTTCATGAGCCACTGGTCGTTCTTCATGAGCCACAGGTTGAATTTCATGAGCCTCTGGTCGAGTTTCTGGAGCCACTGGTCGTTCTTCATGAGCTACCGGTCGAATTTCATGAACCACTGGTCGAATTTCATGAGCCAGTAGTCGTTCTTCATGAGCCACTGGTCGTTCTTCATGAGCCACTGGGCGAATTTCATGAGCCACTGTTCGCTCCTCATGAGCCACTGGTCGAATTTCATGAACCACTGGTTGAATTTCATGAGCCACTGGTTGAATTTCTGGAGCCACTGGTCGTTCTTCGTGAGCTACTGATTTGATTTCATGAGCCACTGGTTGAATTTCTGGAGCCACTGGTTGTTCTTCATGGGTAACTGGTCGAATTTCATGAACCACTGGTCGAATTTCATGAGCCACTGGTCGTTCTTCATGAAACACTGGTCGAATTTCACGAACCGCTGGCCGAATTTCTGGAGCCACTGGTCGTTCTTCATGAGCCACTGGTCGAATTTCATGAACCACTGGTCGAATTTCTGGAGCCACTGGTCGTACTTCGTGAGACGCTGGTCGAATTTCTGGAGCCACTGGTCGTACTTCATGAGACACTGGTCGAATTTCATGAACCACTGGTCGAATTTCTGGAGCCAGTGGTCGTTCTTCATGAGACACTGGTCGAAATTCATGAACCGCTTGTCGAATTTCTGGAGCCGCTGGTCGTTCTTCATGAGACACTGGTTGAATTTCATGAACCACTGGTCGAATTTCTGGAGCCACTGGTCGTTCTTCATGAGCCACTGGTCGAATTTCATGAACCACTGGTCGAATTTCTGGAGCCACCTGTCGCTCTTCATGAGACACTGGTCGAATTTCATGAACCACTGGTCGAATTTCTGGAGCCACTGGTCGTACTTCATGAGACACTGGTCGAATTTCATGAACCACTGGTCGAATTTCTGGAGCCAGTGGTCGCTCTTCATGAGACACTGGTCGAAATTCATGAACCGCTGGTCGAATTTCTGGAGCCACTGGTCGCTCTTCATGAGACACTTGTCGAATTTCATGAACCACTGGTCGAATTTCTGGAGCCACTGGTCGCTCTTCATGAGCCACTGGTCGAATTTCACGAACCACTGGTCGAATTTCTGAAGCCACTGGTCGTTCTTCATGAGACACTAGTCGAATTTCATGAACCACTGGTCGAATTTCTGGAGCCACTGGTCGTTCTTCATGAAACACTGGTTGAATTTCAAGAATCACCGGTCGAATTTCATGAGCCACTGGTCGAATTCCATGAGTCACTGGTCGTTCTTGAGCCACTGGTCGAATTTCATGAGCCACTGGTCGGGTTTCTGGAGCCATTGGTCGTTCTTCATGAGCCACTGGTCGTTCTTCATGAGCAACTGGTCGGGTTTCTGGAGCCACTGGTCGTTCTTCATGAGCAACTGGTCGTTCTTCATGAGCAACTGGTCGGGTTTCTGGAGCCATTGGTCGTTCTTCATGAGCCACTGGTCGTTCTTCATGAGCCACTGGTCGAATTTCATGAGCCACTGGTCGGGTTTCTGGAGCCATTGGTCGTTCTTCATGAGCCACTGGTCGTTCTCCATGAGCCACTGGTCGAATTTCATGAGCCACTGGTCGGGTTTCTGGAGCCATTGGTCGTTCTTCATGAGCCACTGGTCGTTCTCCATGAGCCACTGGTCGAATTTCATGAGCCACTGGTCGGGTTTCTGGAGCCACTGGTCGTTCTTCATGAGCCACTGGTTGCTCCTCATGAGCAACTGGTCGAATTTCATGAGCCACTGGTCGGATTTCTGGAGCCATTGGTCGTTCTTCATGAGCCACTGGTCGTTTTCCATGAGCCACTGGTCGAATTTCATGAGCCACTGGTCGAATTTCATGAGCCACTGCACGAATTTCATGAATCACTGGTTGAATTTCATGAGCCACTGGTCGTTCTCCATGAGCCACTGGTCGAATTTCATGTGCTACTGGTCGAGTTTCTGGAGCCGCTGGTCGTTCTTCATGAGCCACTGGTCGAATTTCATGTGCTACTGGTCGAGTTTCTGGAGCCACTGGTCGTTCTTCATGAGCCACTGGTCGTTCTTCATGAGCCACTGGTCGAATTTCATGAGCCACTGGTCGAGTTTCTGGAGCCATTGGTCGTTCTTCATGAGCCGCTGGTCGTTCTTCATGAGTCACTGGTCGTTCTTCATGAGCCACTGGTCGAATTTCTGGAGCCACTGGTCGTTCTTCATGAGCCACTGGTCGAATTTCATGAGCCACTGGTCGAGTTTCTGGAGCCACTGGTCGTTCTTCATGAGCAACTGGTCGTTCTTCATGAGCAACTGGTCGGGTTTCTGGAGCCATTGGTCGTTCTTCTTGAGCCACTGGTCGAATTTCATGAACCACTGGCCAAATTTCATGAGCCACTGGTCGTTCTTCATGAGCCACTGGTCGAATTTCATGAACCACTGGTCGAATTTCATGAGTCACTGCTCGTTCTTCATGAGCCACTGGTCGGATTTCTGGAGTCACTGGTCGTTCTTCATGAGCCACTGGTCGAATTTCATGAACTACTGGTCGAATTTCTGGAGCCACTGGTCGTACGTCATGAGACACTGGTCGAATTTCATGAACCACTGGTCGAATTTCTGGAGCCACTGGTCGTTCTTCATGAGCCACTGGTTGAATTTCGTGAGCTATTGGTCGAGTTTCTGGAGCTACTGGTCGTTCTTCATGAGCCACTGGTCGTTCTTCATAAGCCACTGGTCGAGTTTCTGGAGTCACTGGTCGTTCTTCATAACCCACTGGTCGAGTTTCTGGAGCCACTGGTCGTTCTTCATAAGCCACTGGTCGAGTTTCTGGAGCCACTGTTCGTTCTTCAAAAGCCTCTGGTCGAGTTTCTGGAGCCACTGGTCGTTCTTCATGAGCCACTGGTTGAATTTCATGAGCTATTGGTCGAGTTTCTGGAGCCACTGGTCGTTCTTCATGAGCCACTGGTCGTTCTTCATAAGCCACTGGTCGAGTTCCTGGAGGCACTGGTCGTTCTTCATGAGCCACTGGTCGTTCTTCATGAGACACTGGTCGAATTTCCTGAGCTACTGGTCGAGTTTCTGGAGCCACTGGTTGTTCTTCATGAGCCACTGGTCGAATTTCATGAACCACTGGCCAAATTTCATGAGCCATTGGTCGTTCTTCATGAGCTACTGGTCGAATTTCATGAAACACTGGTCGAATTTCATGAGTCACTGGTCGTTCTTCATGAGCCACTGGTCGAATTTCATGAGCCACTGGTCGTATTTCTGGAGCCACTGGTCGTATTTCTGGAGCCACTGGTCGTATTTCTGGAGCCACTGGTCGTACATCTTCAGATGCTGGCCTTAAGAGCACTTCGGTCACTGGTTTTGAGATATCCACCATTGGTTCAATAAATTCTGTCACCGGAGGAAGCACATCGTCCACCAGTGTTCTATCACCTATTGTTAGTCCCAATTCATCTATTGTTGGCACTATTTCAGGCAGCGTTGGTACCGCTTCGGACATTGGCTCCGTGGCTTCAGTTACTGGTGTCATAGATTCAGAGACTGGAGGTGTTATTTCAGACTCTTTTGGCACCGTTTCACTCTTCGTTGGGACTACTGCATCCACTGGTTCTGTTATTTCAGCCTCTAATGTAATCAATTGAGGCACTGGTTTAACCCCGGGTGGCACAAATTCAGGCAGTGCTGGCATCACTGCAGCCACTGATTCTCCTATTTCAGCCTCTGATATGATTGATTCTGGCACTCGTTGTATTACTTCAATCGATGGAGGCACAACTTCATCAAGTGGTTCTGTTAATTCAGCCTTTGGTGCCACGAATTCATGCGCTGCTGGCACCACCTCAGCAGCTGAATGCTCGGTTCCGGGCACTTGTTGTGTAATGTGACCCTTCACATCGGCCACGGAGGAAAGTGTGGGGACGAAGAGAACTTGTTCCTCGGAGGGGTCTTGGGCACCGCCGCCGCCAGTCACTGCAAGGATGAGGGAAGTGTTTAGTCATAGGTTAAAGACGGGGAGGAGAGGTGGGATTAGGTGTGCGCAGGAGCTGTCTTGTGCTGACCGATGGACTGGTTCGCTTGCAGATTCCTAATATTCTTATGGTCTTAATTTACATAACCAAAATATCATCTTTTGCTCTATTAATGTGAGAAAAATATTACTGCTTGTTTTTATTTCCAAAGACAGCGTGATACTTGTGGCTGTTTTATGCAAATGGAGTTACTGTAATGATACACTGAAAATGAATGGTTTAAGTTAGTCTACACCAATATATATCATTCCTTTTCTTACATAAGTGCCCGGCGGAGAGGTGTGGTTGAACTGGCTGGCTGAGGAGGTTGTGGAAGGCTTGGTCTACGAGTGCGCGGTGGTCGAACAGAAGACCTTCCAGTGTGTAGGTCTGTGTTCCATCCTCAAGGGTCTGCCAGTCCTCAACCCGAACGCCATTCACTGTTATCACGCCTGCGAGAATGGAAGGAAGTCATATGATTGGAGTTTGAAGGGGGTTCACTCAGTTATTTGATCAGTCAGTCACAATCAGTTAATCAGTCTTTCACTCACTCACTCACACGGGTCATATCACGTGTTGGTAGCCGTGTCCCATCGAGTTTGTATCATTAAACATTCATACAACACTACCATCCTCACCATTTTCATATCTTCTGAAGTTCAGCCTCCATCCCGCTAAGTTGGTAACACTGAGTCCCTCCCTAGTGTTCATTCGTGGGTCTGAGGGGCTGACAGGGCTGGGCAGGAGGTAGTCGAGGAGAAAGAGGTGCCGGAGGGCTGTATACTGTTCTCCTTCGTGGTACAAAGGGTGCAGTGCGTCGTGAGGGACCAGGTTCAGCATCACATAGGGATTTGGTGACAGTATCGTCTTGGGTACTGTGGAGAAGTGAAAATGGATTAGAGATTGGGTTAGGATTAAATGGGAGTGGGGGAGAAAAAGAAGGAATAAAAAGGAAAGCAGAAGAAAGGGGTGGGGAAGGCGTGCGGGAGGCAAGAGGGAAATGATTTAAGGAGGGAGATTTGAAAGGGAAGAAGAGAGAAGGGGAAGGGGAAGATATAAAGGAGGAAGGTAGAGAAGATGAAGGAATAGAGAACTGGCCAGGGGAAGAGAAGCTAAAGGAATAGAGAATGAACAAGAAAAGGAATATCAGGAAGAGAAATAAACAGAACGTCTGGGAGAAGGAAGATAAATATGAGAAGAAGGGAGAAAACGGAATGTTGAAAAAAATATACTCGAAGAAACAACAAGAATAAAATTACCATCACCAGCAGCATTACCAACACCTCCTTCACCCTTGCTTACCTTCTTCCTCCTGCTGGTGAAGGGTTAAGGCATCTCGTCCCTGCCTGGACACAGTGTAGCGCCACAAACTGAGGAGCGAAGACCCGTCCCAGGCGTCTACCACTGCTGGGATGGCTGGGATCCTTGCGCTGGCCAGTCGCAGTAACTCAGCCTCAGATTCCAAACTTGTAGGAGCATTGGCATCCTCGTCCCTCTCTGTGACGGTCATGGAACCTAAGAAAGGGAAAAAAATGTTCGCTAGATGAAAGACAAATGCTAACTAAGGCCGATATTTCCAAAGCTTGTAGGAGCATTGGCACCCTCGACCCTCACTGTGACGGTCATGGAACCTAAGAAAGGGGAAAAAGTGTGCGCTAGATGAAAGACAAATACTAACTTAGGCCGGTATACCCAGACGCTCCGCCTCTCACATCAACAATTTCCAAAGGCCAAAAAGGAGATGAATCGGGTTCTCATGAGTGCTTTTTTTTTTCACGGTCATGGTACAGAAGCTATGTCAAACTACCACCATGAAGAGACCAACAAATCCTAAGAAAGCCTTGTCTAATGTGTATGTGTTCTTGGGCGCCGAAATATTTAAGAATACGTCCCCTCTAAATTCCCTTAACCTAATCTTTCGTATGTCATGAAAAGGTCGGCCGTTGGCTTACTTGTGGGTTCAGAGAAAGACTCAGACGTCAACTTGCTTTGAAGAGTCGGAAGAAGATTCGCATGATTCGTTGTCGTTGTCGTTGTCGTGATCGTCTTCACCGGTTCGAATCCATCATTGTCCCGGTTCAGTGCAGTTTCATGGTTTTCTAAGGTAAATCTAATATTTTCTGGGACTTTTTCCTCGTTTTCTGGGACAATTTTTATCGTTGCTGGGAAAGTTACCGCGTTTTCTTGGGTAAATTCCTTGGTTTCTTGGCTAACCCTTATACTTTCTGGGTCAGCCGTGTTTGTTCCGCCTGGGGCAGCTCGTATGATCTCTTGGGTAGCTACTGTACTCCCTAGAGTGGTTTCATATATTTCTGGGGTGACTGTAGTGGTTTCAAAAGGAATTGTGTCTGTTTCAGAATCTGTCGTACCGGTTTCCTTGGTTTCCGAGGTCCCTTGCGAGGCATGAACACTGATTTCTGGTTTCTGAGCGCTTGCAGAGCTTTCAGACAAGACAGTCATCTTGAGAACGGCGTCTCTGGATCCCTCTTGAGAAACCTCAGTTACTGTGAAAGCGTTAAAGGTTTCTAAAGGCTCTTCTGCCATTGTTTCAGTGTCTTGAGGAAGTGGAGATTTGTTTTTGGACGCTTCTGATCGTAAGTTTTCTATTTTGGTCTCTAGAGGAGCTTCATTCACGTTTTCAGTCTCAGAAGGAAGGTTTTCAAATGTTCCTGATGGCGAGTTTGCCGGCATTGCTCCTGGAAGACTGGTCTCATTCGTGGTGTCAGTTTCAAAGCCTCCCTGTAAAGATTTCGATTCCCTTTTGGGGGTTCCCAAAAGTTGTTGCTCGGGATCCTGCAAGGCCACTATTTGATCCAAATGCTGTTGGGATTCATGACCGAAGGATGGCGGTGTGGACTGAAGGAATCCACCGTAAAAATTAGACTCAGACAAAACTGGGGATGTATCTTTGAAGGATACGGTGAAGGACATCTCTGTTACTGGCGCCTCCGGTTCTTCTTTCTCCTTGTGGTGGCCTTGGGAGAGTAATGAGGAACTAACTCTGAAGGACTTCATTACTGGTGTAGGTTGATTTTGAGGCTCCCACAGAATATGAGTTTCAGGAGCGATGGGAAGTCCAGTGTTGGAAAATTCCGATGTCTGGATATCCTCAATCGGAGCTCCTGCGAGAATCTCACCAACTAGGACATCGCTGTTAGGTCTTACAGTGTCTGCAATCTTAATATCAGGATTCAAAAACGCATGGTCCTTGCTAGGGGAGACGTCGGTGGGGAGTCTGGCAACGGGGACTTCGGTAAATGATGCTTTTCTTGAGGGTTCATCATTGAAGGAGACTCCGGTTTGGGGGACACTGATAACGTGGACTCCGTGAGCGTGGGCACCAGTATTTGGAACACCAGTAAGAGGGATCTCTGCAGGGATATGCGTTTCAGGAACTAATTCCGCTTGGGCATCAGCATTTGGGACATTAGTAAAGGGGACTTCACTATGGCGACTGATCTCGTGGACTTTGTGTTCTAGGCCATGACTAGAGATTTTATCTAAGGCTTGGGCATCTGAAAGTGGGACGTGGGACTCAGGAACTTGATGAGCTGGAATAGCACTATTAAAGCTCTCGGTTAGAGTGAGTTGATGAGTTTGGAAATCATGAAGGAGTCTGTCTGTGGCTGGTGTATCATGACTCTTTAGATGGGTTTCAGGAACTACATGGGTTTGGACATCAGAGGAAGGCATATCACTCAAAAGAACGTGAGTGTTATGGACTTGATGAATTTGGACATGAGCTGAGGGAATATCCTGAGTTTGGACATCAGGGGAAGGGATATCTCTATGGGGAACTTCTGTATTAAGGAATTCGTGACCTTGGAGACCAGTGGAAGGGATATTTCTTAGGGGAAGTTCTTTATGAGAGATTTTGTGAGCTTGGTCACCAGAGGAATGGATATCTCTAAGGGGAACTTCAGTACTGAGGACTTCGTGAGCTTGGACATCAGTAAAATCTTCTCCTATGGCTGGCAGTTGCGTGGTGGAGGTCGTATGAGGCGAAGATGTCACGGCCGAGATCTCCGTCACCGCACGCACGAACACGGAGTACTGGATAGCCTGGTTTTGGTCGTGTAGCTCTGTCGGTGGGAGAGTCGAAGTGTGGTGCTCTGCTTGTCCCGTGTTGTTGGCCCGGCCGTCACTAGATGCTGATAAGAGAAAATGATATGTTTTTTTAGAGATCGTAGACTGATATATCGAGGTTCTAGCGAGGAGGAAAATCATAACTTTTTTTAGAGAAACACATATCCTCATCATTTTAATTTTCCTGTCTACTTTCTCCTCCTCTTCTTTCTTCTCTTCTTTCTCATCATCGTCATCATTATAATTACCCTGTATAATTTCCATGTACTCTATTTTCCTCTACTCCTCCTCCTCCTCCTATATCCCCTTCTTCTCCTCCTCCTTCAGCTCATTCTCCTCCTCCTCCTCCTCCTCCTATATCCCCTTATTTTCCTCCTCCTTCAGCTCATTCTCCTCCTCCTCCTCCTCCTCCTCCTATATCCCCTTCTTCTCCCCCTCCTCCTCCTCCTCCTCCTCCTCCTCCTGCTTACCCTGTCTCGCTGCGTCCATCTGCCTGCTGAGGAAGAGAAAGGCCTCGTCCAGCCTGTCTTTGTTCTCCTCCAGGAAGCGTTCAAGAGTGTACACCTCCGTGCCGTCGTCCAGGGCCAGGGCGCCTTCCACCGGCTCCCCGTTCACACTAACCCTGCCTGAGGGGGAGAGAGAGACGCTTACTAGCACAAACTCAAGTTGACTCGAACCTTAACCTTCCCAAACCTATTCTAATCGTGCGTAAATAATAGACGTTCACTAGAGTATTTTCCATTATGTCTCTTTCCCTGATGTGGTATTATTCCTTGCATGTCTACGGTTATATTAGTGTATCTATTATAATACTCATACATAACGTACCTCAAACTAGCCGTGCTTTAAGGTAAATAGAGGTTCATGATCACTAACCCGCCTAAAACTATCTTGCCCCATGATGTACCCAATGAAAATCTTCAGTTCTTTCAACGTGTGAGTTATGCCCCGTGAACATCGTTGCCACCTACCTTCCATGTCCCTGGTAAACACAAGGTCCTTCCCGCTGCGAGTCTCCATTCTCAGCCCTTCAGGAGACGTGATGCGCGGGTCCCTAGCGTTCAGCGGCGCTAACTCGAGGTCCTCCGGTACGTCCAGCTGTAGTTCTTCCCGCTCTGATGCCACGGGGGCTGCCTCTGGTGCTGTTGCTGGCCGTGTGGTAACTCTTTCCTCTACTACTCTACTCTTCGGTGTTGGGTGGACGCGGGGCAGTAAGTCTTCCCTTCCCGACGCTACTGATGTTGTTACCGAGACTTGTACTGCTTCTACTGGTTCTGCTGCCGCTGGTTGTGTCGCTACTCGATCCACTACTACTGAAGGAGATGGGGCTTTTCTGGCCTGTAAGACGCTCGGCAGTGAGTCTTCCCTTTCTGACACTGCTGTTACCGAGACTGCTGCTGCTTCTCCTGGTTGTGTCGCTACCCGTCCCACCATTACTGAAGAAGGTCTGGGTGCGTCTCTCACTGCGGTCATTTGCCGCGCTGCAAGTTTTTCCGCTAATGTCTTCCGTGGGACTGGCTGTCCTTCTACCATGTCTGCTGCTATTGGGACGGCTGCTCCTGCCTCTGCGCCTGTCGGGTTGGAGGAGAGATGGTGAAGGAATTTAGATTGCGTCCCTGATGTTGCTGTAACTGGTGTCATTTATAGAAAAAAATAAAGTGTTTGGTTTATCCATTAACTCGAACTGTAGTTTATAGAAAGCTCGTGGGGAACATGGTCTGGCTTATTAATATTGCTGGAACTAATGTCAAGGGAACGACCAAGGAAGGGAGAGTTTGTAATACGGGCGATAGGAAACTCGTAGGGAACAGGATCTGGCTGGCTGATATTGCTGGCTGACTAATAGTGATGGAACAGTTGTCAAGGGAACGGCCGAGGAAGGGAGAGCTTGTAATACGGGCGATAGGAAACTCTTTGGGAACAGGATCTGGCTGGCTGATATTGTTGGATCTGATCTTGAGGGAAAGGAAAGCGTGTACTATGTGCGTTAGGAAGCTCGTTGATAACAGGACATGGCTGATGACAAGGGAGTGGAAGGGAGAGGTTGTCATACGGGTGATAAGAAATGCGTTGAGAACATAACCTGGCTCACTAAAGGGGCTATTTCACTGGGCAAATTTTCAGTGGATCTTCAGTCAAACCACGATTTCCGCTGGCGTGGTTCTCATATTTCCGTGGTTTTCTGACGCGTCCACGATCTTCCAAGGCTACGGTAGATTTCACCGAAGGACGACGGTATTACTCACCATCATCATCATCAGCAATAACACAAACAAATGAGAACCACGCTAGCGGAAATCGTGGTTTGACTGAAGATCCACGAAAAATTTGCCCAGTGTAATAGCCCCTTAATAGTGCTGGAACAGTTGTCAAGGGAACGGCCGAGGAAGGGAGAGCTTGTAATACGGGTAATAGTAAGCTCGAATAGGGAATGGGGTTCGGCTGACAGATATTAGGGTTTGATCTCAAGGTAAGGGATAACTTATAAGATTGGGGTTAAGCTTTAGCGGAAAATAAGAAAAAGAAGTTAAGGAACGAGAAAATGAAGACAGACCTCTCGCTTTACTTCTCTCCTGCATTCGTGTTTTTGCGTGCGAGTCAAACCGAGATGAATGCTGCGTGCGAAGGTTTGAGTGCGCTGCGTGAGGGTGGTGGGGGATGTGGCGCCGGAGGAGGGTGGACAGGGCGGGGAAGGCGGTGGTGGGCGTAGCCAGCACCACCGCCACCACCACCACCGCGGCCACCACGCCCGCCGCCCACACCGCCTGGCCTGGAAGTAAAGAAAAAAGAATGTACTGGAGATTTAAACAGGGAAAAGAAAGTTAGAAAAAGGGTTTATTCTCTCTCTCTCTCTCTCTCTCTCTCTCTCTCTCTCTCTCTCTCTCTCTCTCTCTCTCTCTCTCTCTCTCTCTCTCTCTCTCTCTCTCTCTCTCTCTCTCTCTCTCTCTCTCCTGTTCAAATGTTTCCTTGATTAGAAGACGAGACGAATTATTTTAAATGTAAGACACGTGATCAGATTAACAACACTGATTGACTAATTTGGTCGGTTGAGGTCAAGGATTCGATTCCTTTTTTGGGCTAAATTGATGAATTGGTAACGATGGTGCCAGTTCGCGCCTGGAGGTCAAGGGAGGAGGATGCTCGAGTGCTCCCGGTAACTTGTTTTTCTCTCCTTTATTTTCCTTCCCTTTCTTGAGTCAGTTTCCTTGTTATTGTAGACAGTTATGACGTTACTGAATGTTATGGACCAATAGAATACTCGTTGGCATGTTAATTTGTGTTATGAACGATTGTTAGGAAATTAGGGTAGAAGTTATAGCTATCTTGAGGTTATAGGTGTTTGTAGACATATAGTTATAGCAATGTTGATGAAAAAGGGTTAATATATGCATTACTTATAAGTCTTGGGTCAACAGAGTACTCGATAGCAAATAATTTTAAACTTATGAACGATTGTTAGGAAATTAGGGCAGTAATTATAGCTATCTTGAGGTTATAGGTGTTTGTAGACGTATAGTTATAGCAATGTTGATGAAAAAGGGTTAATATATGCATTACTTATAAGTCTTGGGTCAATAGAGTACTCGATAGCAAATATTTAAACTTATGAACAATTGTCAGGATATTAGGGTAGACATTTTGGCTGTTTAGAGGTTATAGGTGGTTATTGATGTATAGTAATGTTGATGAAAAAGGGTTATTGTATGCATTGCTTATAAGTCTTGGGTCAACAGAGTACTCGATAGCAAATTCGGAAATAGGGAAATAAATAATAAACAGAGATAACTTTAATTGGAAGTGAAGTATATATGTGAAATTCAACGGTGGGAAATAGTGTAGAAGCTGCTGTTGATTTCTATTACTTTATATATTTCGTATTAATTGACAACTCTCAGGATGGGAAAGCTTGGAACACGGTCGTATGTACTGTAGATTTGCTATCGTTGTTGTTGTTGTAGTTGTTGTTGTTTTTATTATTGTTATCATCTTTATCATTTGCTGTCAGGTGGACGAACAGTTTACACAATGAGTGCTGAACAGACGTGAAAAGAACATTGGGGTAGGCGGTGGCTGAGTGGTAGCGTGCTGGACCCACATTCACCGCGTGATGGACGTCGCGGGTTCGAATCCCCAAGCTACCACCTCGGATTTTTCAGTTACCACCGAGTGGCTTAAAACTACCCACATGCTGTCCTGAAGACCACCCATCGACCCGGACTCTAGAGGAAACAGTCCAAGTGAATCAAGAACGAGTTCCGGGGGGTAGCATGAACCAAGAGAAGATGGCGCCACTATAAACACTTGCCTGCGCCATGACGGGCTGGGGCCGACTACCATCCAGGCCCCTCAAGCAAACCTACCGGCGCTATAGGCGTTGACGTAAAACAAAAATACGGTTATGTTAGTTAAGATGGAAAGTGTGATTATGGAAAGGAAAAGAAATGAAAGAAAAACTACTCTTTACTTGGTGTGCTATGGAGAAAACTATTAAGTGGGAAATGTTAGAATACAGGAAAAGATAATTATATGAATGTGATTGCCTTATTAATGACGAAAAAGTGAGAAAGCGAGATTTTAAAGAGAAGGAAAATATAATGAGTGTAATTAGAGAAAAATATTAAGTGGGAAAATTAGAATACAGGAAAAGATAGTTTTATGAATATGATTGCCTTATTAATGACGAAAAAGTGAGAAAGCGAGATTTTAAAGAGAAGGAAAATATAATGAGTGTAATTAGAGAAAAATATTAAGTGGGAAAATTAGAATACAGGAAAAGATAGTTTTATGAATATGATTGCCTTATTAATGACGAAAAAGTGAGAAAGCGAGATTATGAAAAGAAGAAAGGAAAAAATAATGAGTGTAATTAGGGAAAAAAACATTAAGTGGGAAAATTAGAATACAGGAAAAGATAATTATATGAATGTGATTGCCTTATTAATGACGAAAAACAAAGAAAGAGCGAAATTATGAAAAGAAGGAAGGAAAAAATAATGATTGTAATTAGAGAAAAAAACATTAAGTGGGAAAATTAGAATACAGGAAAAGATAATTATATGAATGTGATTGCCTTATTAATGACGAAAAACAAAGAAAGCGAAATTATTAACAGAAGGAAGGAAAAATTATCTGTTATTGAAAAAAAAAATTAGGTGGGAAAGTTACAATACAGGAAAAAAATATCGTAATTAAGAATGTGAATTATGTGATTTCCTAATTAATGAAGAAAAGTGAAAAAGTGTGATTATGAAAACAAGGAAGGAAAAATAATGAGTGTGTGAATTATGTGACTTCCTAATTAATGAGGAAAAGTGAAAAAAAGCGTGATTTTGAAAACAAGGAAGAAAAATAATGATTGTACTTGAAAAAAAAATGTTAAGCGGGGAAATTATAAAACAGGAAAAGATAAATGTAGATGAATGTGATTCCCTTAATTAAAGAAGAAAAGGAAATTAAGTGTGATTTTGAAACGAAGGGAGGAAGGGAAAATAATTAGGTAGTGTGTTATTGAAAAAGATGTTAAGTGGAAAAAAAGCTAAAATGTTGAAAAGAAAGAAAGAACGAGATTATAAAAAAGAAGATTGAAGGAAAAAGTAACTCAGTGTTGGAAAAGTGTGTGAAAAAAGTTGAAATATGAAAAAAAAGAGAAAGTTTGTGAATGTGCTTAGGAGGAATGAGTGAATTAGAAAATAGAAAAAGATAAATGTATATTGAATGTGCTTGACTTAATTAAAGAAGAAAAGGAAATTAAGTGTGATTTTGAAAAGAAGGGAGGAATGGAAAATAATTAGGTAGTGTGTTATTGAAAAAGGTATTAAGTGGAAAAAAGCTAAAATGTTTAAAAGAAAGAAAGAACGAGATTATAAAAAAGAAGATTGAAGGAAAAAGTAACTTAGTGTTGGAAAAGTGTGGGAAAAAAGTTGAAATATGAAAAAAAAGAGAAAGTTTGTGAATGTGCTTAGGAGGAATGAGTGAATTAGAAAACAGGAAAAGATAAATGTCTATGAATGTGCTTGACTTAATTAAAGAAGAAATGGAAATTAAGTGTGATTTTGAAACGAAGGAAGGAAGGGAAAATAATTAGGTAGTGTGTTATTGAAAAAGATATTTAGTGGAAAAAAGGTAAAATGTTGAAAAAAAAGAAAGAACGGGATTATGGAAAAGAAGATTGAAGGAAAAAGTAACTCAGTGTTGGAAAAAAGTGTGTGAAAAAAAGTTAAAATATGTAAAAAAAAAAAGAGAAAGTTTGTGAATGTGCTTGCGAGGAATGAGTGAGAAAAAAGTTTACATTGATTAAGAAAAGAAATAAGAAAATAGTTTGTTTAGTGTCAGTGAGTTATGAAGAAAATAATAACGTGGAAATTAATAACAAAAGAACATAAATTGATATATTTGGTTAAGAAAAAGAAAGGCGTGACTAGGAAAAAGAAAAGTTAGGCAAATATACGTAATTTTGTGTGGAGTTAAAGTTAATGAAATAAAAGTAAGAAAATCTATATAAAAAAAGATAGATAATGAATTCTTAAGGTAACTCCTAGCCTACTACCACCACCGCTACTACTACTACTACTACTACTACTACTACTACCACGCATCTACCACCTGCTTTCGTCGCCCCAGGAAAAGGTATTTAATGATATCTTTATTTTTATTGAGAGAGAGAGAGAGAGAGAGAGAGAGAGAGAGAGAGAGAGAGAGAGACTTAAAATAATAGTTTGGAGGATATGATAAAGTTGTTAATAGTGCAATATATAACTTCCTCCTCCTCCTCCTTCTCCTCCTCCTCTTCCTCCTCCTCCTCCTCCTCCTCCTTGTACATTATTACCTCATTGTCAACTGTACCCCTTTTCCTCTTCCTCCTCCTCCTCCTCCTCCTCCTCCTCCTCCTTGTACTTTATTACCACATTGTCCTTCCTCTTTACTCCTAATCCTCTTCCTCATATATCTTAAACTCCTCCTCTTCTTCTTCCTCCACCTCCTCCTCCTCCTCCTCCGGCCTACTTCCTCAACCCGTGACATTTGTGTTTTTGCTCTCTCAAGACATTTATGCAAGAGAAAAATAAACTCCTAACAGATTAACTCCATGGCATTACATTGATTGCAAGAAACTGTATTGTGTTGACGTAACTTCTGGTCTACTACTACTACTACTACTACTACTACTACTACTACTACTACCACTACTACTACTGTCGCTACTGCTTCTGCTACGGTTCACTAACTCTTCATTAACCTCTTAACATAACTTCAGTGATCCTAATCGGGTGAATGTGTTATGTTATGCCCCGTTTGGCTTTGTTATTGTTATTATTATTATTATTATTATTATTATTATTATTATTATTATTATTATTATTATTATTATTATTATTATTATTATTATTATTATTATTATCACCACTATCATCCGTGTGTGTGTGTGT
>NC_066532.1:19447626-19452626 GCF_024679095.1 Eriocheir sinensis | reverse complement strand
TTGCGCGGCATGGAGTGATCAGGGTATCTGCCTGGAGGGTTGCCCGGGACTTTAACCCGGGCCCTCCAGGTCGCCGCGCCCACACGCTGACCACGCAGCCGCCGCCTACCCGCTGGTTTCTTTAGTGGTGGATGTCTTGAGCTTTGGGTGGCGCGATAAACTAAACCACTTGTATTTATAGATTTATTTGTATATTAATTTATTTATTTGCTTATTTATTTATTTATTTATTTATTTTAATGAAAAGGGGCACGAGGGGAGAGAGAGAGAGAGAGAGAGAGAGAGAGAGAGAGAGAGTAAGAAAGTCGCATTTATTAACACCTTCAGCGAAAGTGGATGTGACAGGATCAGAGAGAGAGAGAGAGAGAGAGAGAGAGAGAGAGAGAGAGAGAGAGAGAGAGAGAGAGAGAGAAACAGAGAGAGAGATAGAGGGGGGGTGTCATTCCTTTAGGTCATCCATCCATTCCTTCGTCTATTTGGTTCATTAATAATTTCACTTTATTTTCTCCTTCGGTATTTACTGATAACTGTTAGTCTCTCTCTCTCTCTCTCTCTCTCTCTCTCTCTCTCTCTCTCTCTCGTTAACATTTCGTAGAGTAGAAGAGAAAGTTGATGGAGACATTTTTTTCTTGCAATCCACTTAAAAATGATTGTCAGTGTTGCCTATGAACAGGAGGAGGAGGAGGAGGAGGAGGAGGAGGTGAGAACTTAAAAAACAAAAGGAGAAAAAGTAGTGGTGAAAAGTAGTTATACGAGGAGGAAGAGGAGGAGGAGGAGGAGGAGGAGGAGGTGGAGGAGGAGGAGGAGGGAAATTATTGAGTGAGTTTGTGAATGTCTATGCAACTTTTTAAAATTTCTCTCTCTCTCTCTCTCTCTCTCTCTCTCTCTCTCTCTCTCGAATTGGATCACTTCTCAAACGTCATTAAATTCCCTTTCTTCTTTTGTTCTCTCATTATCAGCAACTTCATATTTTCCTCCTCCTCCTCCTCCTCCTCCTCCTCCTCCATTCTTTTTTTCTGTGTGTCATTTCCAGCATCATCATATTTTCCATCTTTTTCTCATCCTCGTCGTCCATTCTATTTCCTTTCACCTTCTCTCATTAAATAAATAAAAAAAACACGGATATTTTTGTCAAGATACACCGAGGAACAGGTAGAGTAAGTACCGTAAGCAAGAAAGCTGCCTCTTTCTTGCCCTCACCAGCCAGTCAGCCGTTTACTTTCTTTCTTAAGAGGTCAGCTTAGTACATTGGCTCTTGCCTAATGAGCATATCCCTTGCCTGGCGTTGAAATCCTTGTCTTTGATTGTACAAGAACATAATGAGTCTGTAAGAGGTCAGGCAGACTTCAATGGGTAACTCCTGTAAACATATCAGTACCTATCATAACCTAGTATCCTCCCTATGGAGTTAGCAAAGGGTCAGACACTCTTCAATGGGCAACTCCTGTAAACATATCAATACCTATTATAAAGTATCCTTCCTATCGAGTCTGTAAGAGGTCAGGTAGTCTTCAATGGGCAGCTTCTGTAAACTTATCAATACCTATCATAACCTACCCTCCCTGTCGAGTTTGCAAAGGGTCAGGCAGTCTTCGATGGGCAATTTCTGTAAACTTATCAATACCTATCATAACCTACCCTCCCTGTCGAGTTTGCAAAGGGTCAGTCTGTCTCCAGTGGGCAGTATCAGTGGCATCTCCTGTAAACATATCAATACCTATTATAACCTATCCTTCCTGTCGAGTTTGCAAGTGGTCAGGCAGTCTTCAATGGGCAACTTCTGTAAACCTATAAATATACCAATCATAACCTACTCTCCCTATCGAGTCTGCAAAGGGTCAGTCTGTCTTCAATGGGGAGCTCCTGTAAACATGTCACAACCTAACATAACCTAACACCACCTATGACCACCTATGACCATCTATCCTCCCTATTCATGAGTTTATCTAACCTTTCCTTGAGGGTGTCTATCATATTATCACTCACCACATGACTGCCAAGACTGTTCCACTCTTCCACCACTGTTAGTTAACCAATTCTTGTCTGTATCTTTGTTTAGTTGTAATGTATCTAACTTGAACCCATTACTACGTGTCCTATCTTACTGGCATTACCTTTGTTCGTGAGCCGGTTCTTGTCTGTATCTTTGTTTAGTTGTAATGTATCTAACTTGAACCCATTACTACGTGTTCTATCTTACTGGCATTACCTTTGTTCGTGAGCCGGTTCTTGTCTGTATCTTTGTTTAGTTGTAATGTATCTAACTTGAACCCATTACTACGTGTTCTATCTTACTGGCATTACCTTTGTTAGTGAGCCGGTTCTTGCCTGTGTCTTTGTTTAGCCGTAATGTATCTAACTTGAACCCATTACTACGTGTTCTATCTTACTGGCATTACCTTTGTTAGTGATCCGGTTCTTGCCTGTGTCTTTGTTTAGCCGTAATGTATCTAACTTGAACCCATTATTACGTGTCCTACATTACTTGAGTTACCTTTGTTAGTTAGCCAGTTCTTGCCTGTGTCTGTTGAGTGTGAATTTATCTAACATCTCATTACTTGGTGTCCAACCCTGCTCTCTTATAGGGTCGAATTGCTAAAGATTTCGGCGCCCAAGTTCACATATCTGACAAGGCTTTCTTAGGAGTTTGGGGCATTTTCATGGATAGATTCATGGCTCTGGTGGTAGTTTGGCCCTTCTTCAGTATCATGAATCTAAAAGAACACTCATGAGAACCCGACCGATCCCTTTTTTGGCCCTTTGAAATAGTTGACGTGGGAGGGGGAAGCGGCTAACAACGCTGACCTTACCCCCTGAACCTTTGTGGCATTACCTTTCTTAGTAAACCAGTTCTTGCCTATGTCCTCGTTGAGTCTGAGGGCAGTATTTTAAACATCCCGGCACCTCAGTTCGCCTGTTTAAAAAGTTACATAGATTCAGATTCTATAAAAACACAGGGAAGAATTGGTTGGAAAGATAATGTTAGTAAGGTTTTGATATTAAAGAGAGTAGGGTTGGACACGACGTAAAGGTCTTAAGCTACATAGATTCAGACTCAATAAAAACACAAGGAAGAAAAAGTCGGAAAAATAATGTTAGTAAGGATTCGATAGTAAAGAAATCAGGGACTTTTGTGAACCTAGAGACAGTTGCACACGACTTCTGCACTATGAACGGAAAAATGACCCATGAAAACCCGGTTAATCTTCTCTGTGGCCTTGGAAAATAGTCGTAAAGGAAGCCTGATACGTTTAAAAATATGGTCTTGAATGTATCTAACCTGAGAACAATACTTTAGCTTCTCACATCAGCTATTTCTAAAGGTCAAAGAGGGGGTCAATCGGGGTCTAATGAGTGTTTCGTTAGGTTCACGGTACAGAAGAAGGGCTAAACTACCACCAGGGTCATAAAACTACTCCTGGAAATGCCCAAAACTCATACGAAACCCTTGACAAATGTGTGTACTTGGGTGAGGGAATGTTTAGTAATACGGCTCTATATGCCTCACCCTCCTCTCATATCACCAGAATCTTATTGACATCACCAATGATAATTATATGAAACCAGTCCTTGCGTGTCTTTGTCGAGGCTGAATGCATTGAACTTAAGCCCTTTACTACGTGTTCAGCCTGCTCTTTGTCACCAGAACCTTCTTGACATTACCAGTGCTAGTAAACCAGTTCTTGCCTGCGTCTTTGTTGAGTCGGGATTTGTTTAACCTGAGCTCATAAATGCGTGTCTTGCCCTGCTCTCTTTACCACCAGAAACTTACTAGCAATATCTGTGTTTTTATTGCATCTGAAGCTGTGTATCTTAAGCCCTTCACTGCGTCTCAACCCTGATCTCTTTACAATCGAATCCTTACTAACCTTACTTTTCTAACCTCTTCTTATATGTGTTTTTAGTAAATCTGAATCTATGTATCTTAATCCCTTTACTGCGTGTCCTACCCTGCTCTCTTTACTATCAAAACCTTACTAACATTGCTTCTCTAAACTATTCTTCCTTGTGTTTTTATTGAGTCTGAATATATGTAACTTAATCCCTTTACTGCGTGTCCTACCCTGCTCTCTTTACCACCAAAACCTTACTAACATTGCCTCTCTAACCTATTCTTCCATGTGTTTTTATTGAGTCTGAATATATGTAACTTAATCCCTTTACTGCGTGTCCTACCCTGCTCTCTTTACTATCAAAACCTTACTAACATTGCCTCTCTAACCTATTCTTACATGTGTTTTTATTGAGTCTGAATATATGTAACTTAATCCCTTTACTGCGTGTCCTACCCTGCTCTCTTTACTATCAAAACCTTGCTAACATTACCTTTCATAGCTATTCTTACATGTATTTTAATTGAATCTGAATATATGTAACTTAATCCCTTTAATGCGTGTCCTACCCTGCTCTCTTTACTACCAAAACCTTACTAACAATATTATCCTAACCTATTCTTTCTTGTGTTTTTATTGTATCTGAATATATGAAACTTAATCCCTTTACTGCGTGTCCTACCCTGCTCTCTTTACTATCAAAACCTTGCTTACATTACCTTTCATAGCTATTCTTACATGTATTTTAATTGAATCTGAATATATGTAACTTAATCCCTTTACTGCGTGTCCTACCCTGCTCTCTTTACTACCAAAACCTAACTAACAATATTATCCTAACCTATTCTTTCTTGTGTTTTTATTGAGTCTGAATCAGCGTTGCCAGATTATCGTATTCACCACATTGTATTTATCATTTTTAAGCCTCAAACTCTCGTACCTGCACAAATAACGATAGAAAATTAAAGTTAGCGTTAAAGTTGTTATTTATTGATGCTCTTTTTTTTCTTTTTACCATCGTTATCGGTCCAAAACTACGAAATTCAATGCGATGAGTACGATAATTTGGCAACGCTGGTCTGAATATATGTACGTCAAGCTCTTTACTGATCTCTTTACCACCAGAACATTACTCATCTCAAATACCAACTAATTCAACTTCTCTCA